>NW_015539870.1:1113170-1136688 GCF_001515605.1 Sinocyclocheilus anshuiensis
TGCAAGTCAATGGGGACCAACAACTGTTTGGTTCTTCAAAATTCTTCAAAATATCTTCTTTTGTGTTCAACATAAGAAAGAAACTTATACAGGTTTGGAACGACATGAGGATATGAGAAGTAAATGATGACAAAATTTTCATTTTTGGGTGAACAATTTCTTTAATGTTATATTGTACAAATGTACTTTAAATGTAAAAATATAAAACATTTTATAAGAATGAGTTTTGCTTTTTGTTTTTGTTTCATTATAGGCCAGTGAGAATTAAAGTACGGTGGTGCAGTGTGCTTAATTGTCATAAAATGATGCAAAAATGTGTAATGGTCCTAAAAATAGGCTTCATTGTCATTTATGGGGAATAATATATGACTTCCCTTGACGGTTTGCATGGGATTCACTTAATTTAGTACTGATTAGCATTACTGAGAATCAGCAGAGCCCATAAAGGATGTCAGCTCACATTGTGCCCATCTGTCCACCTTTGCAGTGGATTATTTCAGCATCTTTCCCCTTAAACACATCAGAGTCCCGTCTCCACACACTCATCAGTCTCCGTGTCTCTCTGTTTGTAGTGGTGTGGCGTTGAGGCCGTGGTTAGGATGATATCAGGCTGATATAATGAGGCCGTTCCAGCTTCCCTCTCTGTTTCTCCCTCTTCCACTCTCAGATGATGTAGTTGTGGTTTTTGCAAAGAGGTCGCTGCTTCAGACATTAGCTCAGAGCCCATTGTCCGTCAAAGAGCCTGAGCAGATGCGGCGGCTTCCAGTTTTTCACCTCTTACCCAGGAAAGTTTACACAAGACAAACTGTTCCCGTTCTTTGCTCTGAATCTAACTTTCTATCTATTGCTTCACTTTTCCACACCCAAAACTGATGACCTTCACCCTGAAATGTTCAAAATCTAGCCCATGTGTTGATGGAGTGCAGTGCTGCTGTATCTTTGTTCTCCTCTGCTGCCTGCAGCCTGGGTGGAGAAATCCGACTGCCGCTTTGATCAGGGAAAAGCCTCGCTCTGGTGCGGGCTGCCTTGTGGTGGATCAGATCTAATTCTGACACTCTGTCCTGCTTCTGGGTTTCGGGGGCTGTGTTTGTATGGAGAGGAGTGTGTGTCTCTTTTGTGCTCTTGCTGGATCTTCAGTGAGTGAATCATTGCTCTCGTTTCAAGCTGTGGAGACAGAGGTTCTGGCCAATGAGGCATCATTCAAACAGGGCATGTGTGGTGTGAGCTGACCAGGCCATTTATGTTCTACCTCGGCAAAAAACTGTTCCATTTGCATCTTATTCATTTCATATTGTTCCTAGCTTGTCTAGTACTAATGCAGAACATATTTTTGTCTTTGTTTACAAGTCTGACTCCTAGTTTTTAGAACATTGCATTTTAATTAAACTGACTTTGATGTAATGGCCAATAGTTATTATATATATATAATACATACATAGATATGTATGTATGTGTGGTGTGATCATATGGTGTAGTTATTTTATAAATGTGTATTTATAGATTTTTACTGTATTTTCAGTTTTTGTTGTGAAAGCCTGATTCTGCATCAGACTAAAAAATAAAAATGATTGTGACTGTGTTTGTGTAACAGAAATAAGTCACATTGCAAGATATAACATAATGTTTTGGGATATAAATCACAACTGGGGCATATAAAGGTGCAATTATGATTAAGCTCACAATTACGTTTATTTATGTCTTTTATTGTATTTTGTTTTATTTATTTTTTATTGGTCTTTTTTCATTTTCAGTTGTTTTTGTGAAAGCCTGTTTCTGTCTTGTGGTAAAAAAAAAAGTAATTGTGGATCAAAAATAATAAATAGTCACATTGCAAGATATAAAATGATTTTGTGGAATATAAAGTCACAACTATGAAAAAATAAGTATGCAATAACATTAATATTATATTATATTATATATAATTTTATATTATTTTTACTCTGAGGCAGAAACAATTTGCAATTTTTTCAATTAAATCAGAATTTTATCCGGCATTTACTGGTTCCTGGTTCAAGAATAGCAGGTTTAATTGTCTGGTGCAGAGCAGATTTTTCTAGTAAGTTTAGTTATTGGGGTGCAGTGGGACTCCAGAAGCTGTTTTTGGTAACTTTTTTCATACATTTGGAAACTTATTTGACATTAGTGTAGTTTCTCTGTGCCTCTAAAAACTTTCTTTGAGCAGCAGTTGGCAGTCTCTATAGAGACTTCTCCTGCCTGAATGTTTGTTCTTTCAACCTCATTAGCTCACTCAAGTCGCAAAGTGAAAGTTTACTCACTGGCTGACTCTCATCTTGTCTCATCTTTGCCGAATTCCCAGCCGTGCTCAGTTCTTTTGGCTCCTGCAGCATCCTCAGCACCGCCGCTGCTTGGGCTGTTCTCAAATCAGATTAACCCATCTCCATTTTCCACCCGGCACAAACACTCGTGTGCAAGAGTCTCGCTTCTGCACTCAGTCACCCCCCTCAAAAAAATCAATGAGGTCTTTCATTTATTATTCTTCTCCATCTGGAACTATTTTATCATTGATAGGCACATTGTATGCTTTTGTGAATATGCAGTTCTTCCAAAGACAATATTTGTTTATTTGTTTATGCACCTTTTGTGATGAAGAGGCTGCCAGAAGTGATGATAAATGGGTGTCACATACAACTTTGATGCAAATTTAGATGTAATGTATTTGAAGATGCACATATTAGTGCCAATAGATAAGATTACACAGAAGCTTTTGTCTGAACTGAACATCCCACCATTGTTTGTTAAATTAAGCATCAGCTTGCGGGTGTTTTTGGGTAGTGAGTGTGTTTGACAGTAGGTGGGATGGTGCGACGCTTTGTTGGGGGGATCGGTGGACTGTAAGGGTCACAGAAAGAGACTGAACCTGCTCTGCAGACTCCTGTCCTCCTGTGTTTGGCTTGGCCCGGTCCAGGGCAGATCGATGATCTGTAAAGTAGATTTGTTATTGCCTTGTTTGCTTTGGCAGGTCTTGAAAGCGTCCGGCTGATTACAGTCCCAGATGTCACTGCACACATTACTGCTTAGCATTGCGCCTTCTTAAGGCTGTTTCTTTTTTCTTTTTCTTAGGCTGCCTTGTTTCCGACATTTTATTTGCATTCATACATGTCTGTGCACACTTGGCTGCTTTCAGAATTTAACCTTTCAGGTATTGTTTAAAAATCTAATTTTGAGTTGCTTAGCATTGATCCCGTTGCTTGTCCTTGACCCTTCGTAGCTCTGTTAGTTTCTCTATTGTTCGAGTGTTTTCAAATTCAGATACATCATTTAGATTATGTACTCTCTTTTAATTTAGTAACACATTTCTGTCTTACATCTTTAAATCTTATTCTGTAGCTAAAAGACTCCCGTTTAATTGACCACATGCAAGCTGTGTCATTCCTAGATGAATTTGACTAGCTGTTAGTATAAACTCAGCCACAATAAAAAAAATTGATTAATATTATTATGAATCCAAAATGTATCAAAATATTTATTTAAAATAATCACTGAATTATAAAAAGAAGATGATAATTCTGTTCAGTTGCCCTGACTTAACATAATTTTTAAAAAATCCTTTTCATTAGTGATTTGAAGCTGATTTTTCGGGTATTTTTAACAGTGGTGCATATTTATTTTCAAGTGATGCTGCCATAGAAAATCACTTTCTAGCTGTATGTCATCTAGGATCACTTGTACTGTATGTGTGCATATGTATTGTGTAGAATCCTGTTTGTCCTGTCCGTTAAAGCACTGCATAAATCTTTTTAGTTAGCAGCAGTAAAAGTGTCATTAAGCAGATATGATTTTATTAGCAGCACAAATATGTTTCTGACACTGAAGTTCTGTACAGTGTTAGGCATCCTAAATAATAGTTGGTTTTTCAGATTACTGGTTTAAACCCGTCTCGCTGGAGACCTGGACTCCCAAATGAGGAGATTTGAAACAAGTTGGTGAAGGCCTATTCGTCCGGTTGGAACGGCGTGATGTGGCCGGTGTAAGCAGCTTTGAGTGCTGGAAGGAGAGAATGAATGAAGTCCCAGGTGGACGGCTGGATTTGGCCACAATCATCATATCAGATGCTCTTCAGTGGCCCGCAACACACAGTCCTAAACTCACTGACTGATGAGACTTTACTTCTCTCGGTCTCTCCGATAAGATTACTTCCACTTAAGAGGGTTTAGACTTGACGGTGGAGAGGAAATATAATGGTGGCCGCACAGTCTGTGTAATAACTCAAAAACGCTCAGATTAAAGACACATTGGGCGGTGATTTCTCATTATCAAATGGGATTGTGACAGATTGCACCATGTCCAAATGAAAATCCTCTCTGCCTACTCTCTTTGATGCCAAAGTGAGCCGTGACCTCTGCCTGGACCCTAGGGACGGCAGGCAGGCTGTTTGGCAGTACGGGTGGTGCTTGTCCTGTATGGCCCTCGAGTCTGGAGATCTGGGCTGTTATTACTGCACGGAGGCTCTGCTTCACGCTGCCACATCAGAACGTGGTAGTTCGGCGCTCGACTCCACTAAACCTGTAATTGAACTTTCGGCATGATGCAGGAAGTGTTTGTAAGTGATTATAAGCAATATGTTTCTCTAAATTAGGCCTTTAATTAACTCCCACAGCTTGTTTTTCTGCTTCATTTGCAAGTCGGCAGTTTTTGTTAAGAATAGTAAGGGTAAAGTTTTATCCGTTTTCTTTGAATAACAATGATAAGAGGGTTTGTAGCGATCAGCCGTCCAATGAGAGGAAAGTGAGACTGCTTCCTTCACAGGCACATGTCAACAGCTGCCTTTAAACTCATGCTCATGCACACAGTCCTGAACTTGATGCAAACTGTCGTTCACAACCACTGTTCAGTAAGAAAGATGTGACTTTATTTATTATATAATTTATCAAGGAATTGATTGGATCGTGAAAAATGGCATTACATGTCAAACCGAATTCATATTTGCTGAAAATATAGCTCGATAGCTATTTAAAATATCATCATATTTTTGGTGAAATTTGAATTAAATACAATTAAGAAATATAAATATAAATAAATACAATAATAATAATACATTTATATTTAATTTCATTTCATTCAAATTTAGTCAGAAAATATTATAATTTTTATTAACAACAACTATTATTATTATTATTATTATTAAGAATGAATGAATACATACATAAATACATACATACATACTATTTTGTTTTGCTTGTGTACCGTTTGGTGTGTCAGGTTTGCTCTGACCAAGAGAAATTGTATTTAAAACTTTATTTGAAAAGATATAGTATGCATGTATTATTATTATTTTATTATTATTAGAAATGCTAATGATGATTATTAAATACTCTTTGTTTTGCTTATGTAATATGTGCTGTCAGGTTTGTTCTGATCAAGATGAACTTTTGATGTTTTTGTTTGTTTGTTTGTTTGTTTAATTATAGGTAGAGTTTAACTTAACTGTAGGTTGTTTACTGTTCTACATTAATGCACATGTGTTTATTAGTTATTTCATCATGGCTTATCCAATCAGATTTAAGAGCTGGAGCTATATGGAGTATATGTTTTATAAATACAATCTATACAGTTCTTCTCAAACATTATCTGATTTAACCTAGTAGTCCACTGCTGGTCTGTCATTGAAGAGGAGAATCCAAGGTCCTCAGACCTGGCGGCCAATCAAGTCATTGTTCCAGTCAGGTGTAACAGTGGTTCCAATCAATCAGATCACTTTCTACCATAGTGTGGCCTCTGTGGTGCACATCACCGGTCTGATAGATAATGCCATCTGACAAGGCCAGGGCCCTGTGGACGTGTCTGTGCGAGGGGGGATCTCTATGGCGCTAACCTCCCATCTCACAGCCAGCTGAGACCTCTGTCCTCTCCACGTCTTCACTCTCTCTCTCTCTCTCTCTCTCTCTCTCTCTCTCTCTCACTTTCTCTCATTTTCTCTCCTGCCCCAGTGGTGGACATGAGACAAATTGTTGTCCGTGCGATCCTAACTTAGTTAGCCAGACAAACGCAGGAATCACCGTCGCCATGTCTGTCTGAGCATCCCTCCTCATTACAAATGAGATCACAAAGCCCCCTGAGTGCCTTGAGCGTGACTTTCCATTTCTGCTGGCATGAGAATATCTAAATAACGTGCTGCTATTTACGGAATGCAGCGCATGTTTATGTTTGTGCTGGGTCATTTCCTGGCTGAAAGTGTGAACTATCAAGACCCTCGGAAATGCAAAAATAAATGCTGAAAGAGACAGAGTGAGAGAGAGTGATGTGTCTTCAGTTTGGACTTGTTGCATGAATGGGAATGTTGGGCATTTGAATGCTTAAAGGGCTGCTATTATGCGTTTTCACTTTTTCAACTTTAGTTAGTCTGTAATGCTTAAAAATGTATACATTGCATTATACAGGGAAATAAAAAATAAAAAATCATAAACACAAACTTTTGTGCACTGTATACTTTTGTACACAAACTTGTCTCTGGATATAGGCATAAACTGTAATTAAAATGCTGGCCAATAGCGATAAGCCAATAATTAATTATTTTCATTTTATGGCCTATAGGCCATAAATGACCCGTATTAGAAATGCTATACTGTTTTGTCTAAATAAATTTAAAATAAAAAACTAAACTAAATCCTTTCATATGCTGCAAGTCAATTTTAGGCATCACAAAGTGTAATACATCCTGGTTCCATGTAGAAAATTATTTTCTTTTTTTTTTATGAGCGCAAAGTCCTTTGTATTTATATCATGGATGTATTCCTGTAGTCAGACCAGATGTAACAGGAATGTTACGTTTCAGATTTATTGCATGAACCTAAATGCGTACTGTATTTTGTCCCTGTGTGCATCTTCATTGCTCTGAGGTATTAGAAGTATGTGAGTGTGAGACTGATAGAGAGAGTGAGTACAGGTGTGTGTTTGTGTTATGTGGGGATTAAGGCCATGTCCATCTGTCAACTGCGGGCTGGCAGTCTCAGGCGGTGCGTGGGCTCGGGTTTCCGCCAGCAACAGCGGTCTGATGGATGGGGTCTGCTGGGATGGGCGGTATTGTGATTAATGTGGATGCTCACCCCTAGCTCCAGATTTTACGCATCTCTCATAGATCTGAGAAACACGATAGTTTGATAGTGGTTCGATAGTTTGTTTATTCGATAGTTTTTTTGCATTCGTTGTTCGATAGTTAGTTTGTTCGATAAATAGCTTGTTAATTTGTTGTTCGATATTTTGTTCATTTGATAGTTTGTTCATTTGTTGTTCACTGGTTTGTTTGTTCATTGGTTCATTTAATATTTGGTTTGTTCGATCTATAAATCTTCAAACTTTTTAAACTAAATCCTTCATCTTCACATGCTTTGCTTTTAGTTAGAAATTTAATTTCAGTTCATTTTAATTGTAATTCCTTACATGTTCAAATTGCTATTCTGCTGTGTTTATTTACATTTAAATTAAATGTAGTAAAATTTAAAAGATTCTCAGTTCAATTCTGAATAGTGCACAAAGAAACTGTTATTTTCTGCAAGTCTTTATTTTATTGGAGCGATTCATTTTACAAGTCTAAGCACAGTCCGAGTGACTGATTCTTGGAAATTATCTACAAATATTGCAATTTGATTACCTGTGAACTCTTGCCATGCACAACAACCATGCCAAAGGTTATTGACAAGAACAGCTTAAATAAAAGTAATGGTGTCTGTTGTTGTTTTGAATAAGATTTGACAGTGTTTTGAGTGCTGAGTGTTGAGTCAAGCCCTGTCGTCATGTTTTGTTCATGGATCGGTGCGGCCCTGTAGGGTTTGGCTCTGGCGAGCACGGGAGGGGCTCGATACGTTCCAGCCTGTCAGAGAAATGAATGCACTCAAGTAGCTGTGAAACACATTAGCTTCTCAGCATAAACAAGACATCTGCCTCATTAAGTTACAGCGTAATACAATACTCTTCCATATCAATTAGGCATCCCTGCCACTTTGGCTGGTGGAAAATGGCTTCTCGCTCGTTCGCTCTCCATCATTAGGCCACGTTCTGTTTACACGGACTCTATCAGTTTCATTTATTAGAAAAGCCTCGGGACACACCTAATATGCGATCGCTGTTTAACTGAGAAGCATATATTACACTAATTCCAGCGTGAGTGGTGAAAGACTCTACTGATCAACACTTAGATGTGTGTATGCAGTGTGTTTGCGTGCGTATGTGTGTGAACGCCGCCAAACACGGCCATGGGAGTGCGCTCTCTCTCACCTGAGCTGTCAGAGAGTGGGGCAGTTTGTCAGCAAACACATCCTGCAGGGTCTGCTCTGCGTCAAGCGTATCATTCTCCTTTAATCATTGCGGTCCCACAGCCCCCTGATTTGAAGCGAAGGAACGGGAAAGGAGAAACACACAGCAGTGTTGTCCCAAGTGAGGTTGCATTCGTTTTTGCCCTCGTTTATTTCCCGGACAGTGAGCGAGAACCGCAGAGGCTGCAGCAGCCACGCTGTTCACTAATGCTGATGTTTGATGTTGAGTTATGGGGTTCTGAGAGCAACTAATGAGAAGAGTGGCTTGAACTTGGAAATGGAGGTGGATGGGACGAGTTCAGCAGCCCCACTCCTGCCTGGAATCTCTCTTAGGGAGGGTAAAGGGACAAGTGGACCCTATATAAACCAGTGGGTTTGATAATGATGATGCCCTCACCAATCACGACATCACCCCTATTGCTTTAATCATCAATGCAATTGGTTTCTTCTGACATTAGCAAGATACACATAGCACCAGTGCACTTAATATCAGATGTGGGCTTGTGAAAGCTCCTGTACGTTTTTGCAATCTGACATTGACGTAAACATTCATTTAATATATAAAAGCTTGCACAAACTTCATGATTTTAATTTCTAGTGCTGTATTTCAGGCCTCCTTTACATCGGGCTGTAACATTTTAGTATTTTACTAATATAAGCATGTTTTTAAATCAAATTGTTTTACATTCACTCCAACACTTCAACGATCGATCAAAGGGACATATGATTATTAGCAGTGTAAAACCTCATTGCATATAATGTACGTAGCTGAAATCTAATAACAAAAACACAATTGCATTGATATCTTCAGTAAATGTGGTCAAAAACTATTTCAAACCATCTAAAAATATGTTTTCAGTGATCCACTTCACAATCCTACCACCTAAAATGCATGTTAATGCCAGATAGTAGTGGATGAGTTTTTGGCTTCCTGTTTCTGCCGCTTCTCCATCCCATCTCTCAGCAGAATGAATAAGTGTTTTGAAACCATATGTAATTAAAGAAGGAGAATACAAAGGACAGAGCATGTGAATACATAAAGACATAGGCTTCTCTTAATCTATTAAAGGTGTTTGGGAGCCCAGGCAGGACTTTCTAATCCAGATAGGCTCAATGGGTGCATTATGATCCAGCGCTATGATCATTTCACAGCCCTTTTGTGGAGACAGCAGGTCATCATAACTCTTAGCGGCATTATCACGGATTTAACCCTGATTTTTGATCCTCCTCCTGCAGGAAGAGCCGTTTCACACCCATGGAGTGAATAAAGGTGTTTTTATGAATAGGAGAGACAATGTCTCTGAATATACTTTCACACTGACAATTTAAGGAGCCACAGCTAGTGCCACACACGACGCATTGCTCTCTTCGCTATTAAAGGTTTAAGACTAATTGTCAGACGATCCTCTGTTTTTCTAAGTTTGCCGACCTGGCTTTTGAACGGGGCGGAGAGTGCCGTGGCTGAGTGAGCCGGAATCCATTGTGTGAAAGAGAGCGTAAAAGCCCAGTGAGGAAATTGATGGGATTACTCACACTCTCACAGCTAAAGAGCGAGAGTGAAAAGAGAGAGTGAGGGAGTAAATGATTTAAAAGGCAGTGTAATGTAATGAGGATGGGGGCCTTGGAGGTGGGGGAAAAGACTTCCTTATGGCCGTCTATCTTACTGCTAATCCTCAGAGTTTACATCTACATTAACACTCACACTAAACACTTCTGGCAGCTTTTGGGTCCGTATCGCTCTAGCTGTGGTGCGCTCGTCTGGCTTTTAGTAGCCGTTGATGCTGTGTGTGTCTGTATACCGGCGGCACTTTAAAGTGGTCTCTGATTAAGAGCCAGTGAAAGCAGGGTGCACACAGAGGAGCTGGAGGGTACGGAAATAAAGCCGGCCTGAGTGCCCAGTGTCGCTCTTATCTGGAGAGTTGGATGGCTTGATCTCTTCAAAGAGGACACTCACTCGAGCAAGGCCATAATCAACTGATAATAAAGTTTACTTGACTAACTACAGTCCTCGACTCAGTTCTGGCCATGCTACTTTCCTTCTAATGTCGCCACCAAAATTTTAGCAATTGATTTAGTTGTAGCTAGTCAAAGTGTTTTATTCATTCATTCATTCATTTATTTTATTTTATTTTTATTTAGTGATTTGCCACCAACTTTAGTAGTGTCTTTTTTTTTGGTCAGCTTTTAAGTAACTTTTGTGATTTGCCACCATTTTATTTTACTTTATTTATTTATTTTTTTATAATTTTTTATTTATCAGTTAGCTTGTAATTAGTGCAGAGTGTGTAGATCATGTGGGCACTTCCTGTTCCCGAACCATCTCTCTCTCCCTATCATTTCCTGTCCTCTGTCAACCCTCTTCTAAATAAAAGTGGCAAAATGCCAGAAAAAGGTGGAGGTCTTCTCGGCAGGGGCAGTTCAAGCAGATGCCTTCTTGGACAAATGACAACCTGTGATTTACACACTGTCCATTTTCCACCAGAAGCCTGTTTGTTTTTAGATACAAGTGAGCAACATTACACAAGTCTGACACACTTTCCTGGGGATAATTGCTTGTTAGCTCAATTTCACTTATATAACCCCTTAATAAAACCTAATTGAATTAGCCCCACCTTTGCTGTTCTTTTAGCTGTTTACACTTCTCTGGTGCCCCTTGTAGCCCAGAAACGGGATAATGTGTTTCCCCCCACATGCCTCAGTAAACCTGCCGTAACCCAAAGCTCTCAAGGTGAATGTTCTCTGAACTAAATAAAGAAAATCTTAAAAATGAGATAAGTAGCCCTGCTTTTGCCAACATCTAGGAGACGACTAACCCACATGGGTTTTATGATGATAAAAAAAAAAGTTTTTTTTTTCTCCTCCTGCCTGTTAAACGTTAACATCACATCCTCATACCTCAGTAGTTCAGACAGGATTTTCCAAGTGAAGAATCAAAAGCAAGAGGAACACCGTGAGGATCCACGTTGGTCCGCTCAGGCCTTTTGTCTCACCCAGAACCTGCGGCAGGCATTTTATTATTGAATTGATGAAGCTGAGCTCTGACGGGTGTGAATAATGCGGAATGTGGGCTGTGGTGGCTGTCAGCCAGTCTAATGAAGAGATCTTCCCTATTGGTGGGAATGAACTTCTGACCCCACATCCTCTGTGAAGTTCTCCTTCAGCTGTTGGGCTGCTTTAAAACAACACTCGCAGAGGTGCGTGCTCCAGCCTCCTAAACTTGTTCAACACTTTCAGCAGTTTGATGACCCTGACCATGAAAGAAAGCACTTTGCTCTGGTTAGGTGTTTTGTCTTTCTTCTGAACAGGTTGACCTATAAGCTCAATAAATGCTCTTCTTTTTAACTTTTTTTATTCATCAAAGAATCCTTAATGTTTTGTTAAAACCATGATGATTTTTTAAGTTACACAATGGTTTAAAACATTAATAATAAGAAGAAATGTTTCATGACCACCAAATCAGCATATTAAAATTATTTCTGAAGGATCAAGTAACACTGAAGACTGGAGTAATGGCTGCTGAAAATTCAGCTGTTTGCCATCACAGGAATAAATTACCTTTTAAAATATATTACGATAGAAAATAGTTATTTTATAATAAAACTTTACAATATTACTGTTATTATTGTATTTTTGATCGAATTAAGCCTTACTGACCCCAATCTTTTAAACAGGCATTGTATATATCGGCTACATTATATGGAGAGTATTATGATTATTATTACTTTAAAAACATATCAGAATTCAATACATGTAGTGTATGTATTGATTCCATTTCTTTTCATTGGTCTTTTTCTTTACTAATTCATATGGTTTATTTTTTTAGTTTTTGAGCAAATGTCTGTTCTTAATTTATTTTTATTTTATTGATTTGATTTGATTGAAAGTTAGTTTCTGTATTTCTGTACTACTTGGCATTATGAAATATCAAAACCCCATAAAAGACCAAAGTGCTGTAGTATGCATGTGCTGTAGTATTTTGGCGACATGCAGAGCTGTTGTTTGTGGGCAGCAGGTATGGTTGCCACTTCCACTCAGCCTGCAGGAAGTTGCTTTGATGGCGGGCCTGTTGACTCGGGTGATTTCAGTGCTTTGAGGAGTCAATGGCAGACACAGGACAAACAGCTTTTTATGAAGTGGTATGAAGTTATCTGCTGTCTGTATGTCTGGCTGGACTAGTGTTTTACAGCAGATAACGGCAGGCCTCTTGCCTCCCTATCAGCGCTGTGCCACCGGCCGCCCGCGCTCCTCTCTCGCCCGCGCATTAGCGCCTGTCAGAGGCCTCGAGTGTGGCTGAGGGTTTGCAGGGGAGGCCAGACAAGGCCAGATAGTCATTGGCCTGTAGATCAAAGGGTCTGCTTACAGGCCGTTCAGATAAAGCATCTGTATTTTATGTGGCAGGTATCTATAATAGAAAGATGCCACTGTCTGAAATGCAGCATCACGGGAGACAGACAAACTGTGCTTCCTTAACACCCCCCTCCTTATGCAATATCTCTTTTATTAGCCTAGGCGCTTATTGCTGGAAAAAAAAATGAGCCCAGTGTTTTTGTTTGAAGTCATACTGGCCCACAGTGGTGTTTTTCAGGAGTCAGTCATTTCCTCTTTGCTATCCCTGTCAGAGGAAGGCAAGGGGGGTCAACTGGGGCTTGAGCTGCTATGTGTGCCAGATGAAACACAGATAGCTGTTTATGACCTCTGAGTTACACCAGCATAGCCATAGACAGTTTTCAGGTTCATTATGTATTATGACTTCAACGAGACTTACAGAATTGCAGTGTTTTCAAGCTGGTACGATGTGATTTTTGACTTAGACAAGCAACAATTATAAAGGACAGAAAAAAATTGCAGTTTGCAGTGATAAAATTTAATTGTAATGAGCTTTAATGCAGCGTGAATCAAAATTGAGGTTTGAACTGTTGCTCTTCTCTCTCGTTTTTTCTCTGGCAGGCATGTTTGACCGCAGCGTCACCCTGCTGGAGGTGTGTGGCAGCTGGCCTGAGAGTTTCGGACTGCGTCACATGTCCTCTGTGGAAGCCACGGAAGAGGGCCTGAAGGAGAGGCTGGCAGACGCAATGTCAGAGTCGCCCAGCAGAGACATTGTGGGCTCTGGGACAGGTGAGCGCAAACACTCTCACTAATGGTATTATGTACAACATATAGGCAATGGATGTCAGATAACATACTAGGGCTGTGCAAATAGTACAAGCTACGCGATATCGCGTTCATTATCGGCATGCCTGCGATTATGAGCACGATATTGCGTAGCTTGTCAGTGAACTACGGCTCTGTGTAGTAAATGCCACTCCATCTGAAAGCATGTGATGGAGATTTACTACTAATCACAGAGCCGGCTTTACTGATGAGATGCGCATGATCATCGAATTCGATTATTTGCACAGCCCTATAACATACCATTAAAAACAACAGTTAACATCACAGATTTAAAAAGAATGGTTCTCACAAATTTGTATGACTCTTTCTCTGCTGTGAAACAAAAAAGTAATGTATCAAATGTTTTGGTTCATATAATGAAAGCCATTGTGGGCCAGAACAACATTAGACCCCACTTAATTTCATTGTATGTACAAATTTATTTTATGTGATGTTCAAAAGGAATTTGAATATGTAATGATAACTTTGTACAAGAAGATAAAAGGTATAAAACTGTCACTGGGGCGTTTCCCTTTCAAAAAGTACTAACATTAGGTGCTGATATGTATTTTTAAAAAGTACTAATATGTACCATTTAGGAGTAAATAAGGTACAAAGATGTACCTTTTAGCTTTTGTACCTTAGGGTACTGCCCAAGTGACAGCTTTGTACCTTCTGAGAGTATATAGAAAAAAAAACAGATATTATTTTTTTTTTGTTATTAAAGACCTGCCAACAGAACTTCAGCCAATTTAATTCTTCTCATTAGTAGCTCGTTAAGCTCAAAAGCAAACTAACTCCCTCAGAAGTTAATATGGTAAACCCTATTTTGTTTGATTTGCTCTTGCTAATTCCTCCAGTGACTAGGGGAATCAGTTATGTCTCCTCAATCCTGTTCGAATTGCGCAGAGATAAGAATATGTCCTGGCGTATTTACGTGATCTCTCGTACAGATCTTGGAAAAGACACATTTCCGAGGTTTTACAATAACAAATTAGGTCATTCGCATTGAGGGAGAGACCAAGCGAAATGAGGGGGGAAATTGCCACTCTTGACAATCCAAATGTTTAACTCATTTAGGAAGCTGCTGCTCTCTGGCCTTCCCCCTCGTCTGAACAAGACTTTCTTTGATATCTGGGGAAGATGGAGCTTGGATCCTGGACGCCGCTGCTTGGAGCAGCGAGGTCACAAGGCCCTAATGCATTTAGCATCGACTGGCCCTCTCTCGTAGCGCGTCTATTAGGCACTAATTTGATTTGTACCTATTCATTTGCAGTCCCTGCAGCAGCACCGAGTTGGCCCTCTCCATAATTGGTTCTGTCTCTATTTTTGCATCATTAGATTAAGCCCGACTCCCGGACACTTGTAGTCTGCGCTTGTCCGTCCATTTATACAGCCTAATGTAACACAAAATTCATTACTGATCACATTACTCTCAACTTTTGGCCCCACGGGCTGGTGGATAAACGTAATGTTAAGCATCTCCTGAAGCAGGAAACCCAGAGTACGGACAAAAAATGGATTGCGGCAAGAGGCTCTAAATAAGCTGCACGGTGGCTGGGGACAGGGTGCTGGAGCCTCTGATGAGTGCTAGTCATCCGTTATGTCAGTCTGTGTCTTTTTCACCCAGATGTCCGGCTGCAGTTAAAAATCAGTGCCAGACTTTAAGAGTTCAAGACATTCCCATTTAGGTCTTTGTTGAAGGTACCGACTAATGTGGCAGTAAGTGCAGAGAGTAACGGCCGAATATTGGTAATTACCCTATAGTCATCCAAAGTACCTTCTTCATTTGTTGTCATGGGTCGTGCCTGAGTTGTGTCTAGACGGTAACTGTTGTTCTGTGAACCCTGTTGTTGGTGGAACCCGTGATTCAAGATTTTTCATCAAGGATTTAATGCATCCTAGCTAATTAAAATTAATTTCCTTAAAAAAAAATACAAATCTTACTGACCCCAAACCTTTGAACAGTAATGTGTATATATACTGATAATACTGTGTGAATTAGGTAAATAATTTAGTTTATTTAGTTATTTATTTTCTCACAATAATTATTTTGGTCTCTAAACTCCATTGACCCCCATTTCAAACTCTTTTCCAGTTTGTAAGTGCCATAACTTTATTCTTAGGCTTTTCACAGATCGAGGTTTGCCATCTAGACACAACGGCTAGTATGGAATTTATCTGATCGGTTGTAAAGCAGCATGGGATTGTGTCGTTGAGCTGTGGGTGAGCCAGTGCATCTGCGTATGCAATACCACCAGCTTTCTTTGTAGTTGTGGGATGCCCTGTTTAATAAGGCCGGTTCAGCCGGGAGCCTCTTTGAAGGGTCGAAAGCAGATGGTTTGACACTTAGCATCTCCTCATGCACAGGCTCTTTTTCAGAAAAGGATTGTAGCATCAGGGGACATCTCAGACTCTTCTTCTTCTACTTTGTCAGTCACTAACTACTTCTCCATGTTTCATTCCGTCTATCTCTTTCCTCCAGTCCTCAGATTTTGCATTCTTGCGTAGTTTAACATCAATGAAATTGGAAAATTGACAACTGAGAATTACTACTCATGCAGGCGATGGGGAGCGAACGCAAGACTCCCAGTTTACCGTCATGCAAGGAATGTAAGAAAAAACTCTTGGAATGCAGTCATCTTAAAATTTGATTTTGCCAGCGGCATAATGCTGCAAATTAGATTTTTGTCATTGGTGCTAACCTAACGTAAATTCCATTTAAACAGGGGGAAGGGGACAGGACTCAACCCTGTCAAGCGTGGTGTTCCTCCCCACACCACCGCTGCCAGTGTTTACTGAGGTTACACACAGGGATTATGTCTCTGTCATTCCTCATTACTCCAGCTGCCCCAAAAAACACATTTATATCTATTTCCCCGTTAAGCCCACAGTACTGAGAGCACACTCTCAATTTCCCACCCCTTCAGCCTTACAGAGCTCTCAGAAAGGAGTAGTGATGTAGACATGATAATGCTAATACACTGTCTGCCTTTAAACAAAATGCTGCAGTGAGAATATTTTTCTCACATTTGATTTAAGTGAGTCAGTTAATTTGGTTCACATTTTAAATAATTTGGTTCTTTTAAAAAAATCTGATAATGTGTCACCCTACTAAAGATTCCCAATGTTTTCTAGTAGTCATAACCTGTAAAAATTGATATAGCAATGCCAAAATGTTGTTTATGTTTCTTCATTGATATAAAGATTTGAATGCATGCTTGTATGTTTTGTGTAGTTCATTAGCACAGCACTGTGATTATGGAAATGTTTTACAGTAATTGTGTATGGTGGTGTGAAAGCTGTGAAAGGACTCTCCTTTGTTGTCTACTGAACCAAATATACGTGTTCTTTTAAAATTATTAAGGCCGATGGGTTTTTGTGCACTTGAAGGAGAGCCCACACTGTTGGAGCCGGACATGCCACAATAGCTTCATTGTGAAGAGGATGTTAGCGACAGCTCTCAAGCTCTCTCTTTCTTTCTTCCTCTTCATCCTTGAGTATTCAGTTCGACCCTTGGTGCAGAGCTTTACCGTGACAGCAACACACGTACATACACTGTCTAAAACACACATACACTATGTTTATATGTGTGTGTGGGTGTGTGTGTCAATGTTGTTAGCTAAGTTTCATAAATATTTAATAGTGTTGCTAACTGCTTATTCAGCTTGACTACAGTTGAACTACATTCAAACACTGAAGCTTCATTACAGAAACATTCATATGACGGGCCCTTAAACAGTCATGCATGGAAGCTGGTAAAAGAAAGAACACATGTACGTGAGCATAGTTTTCCAAACATAAATGGACACCACTGAGCTGACTAAACTGTGACCGGCTGAACTTATGATGATTAGAGCTTTTGTCACGAAATTAGGAACAATACACTTACATCCGCCAGTAACACTCGTCTGTACATACCTCTCCAATGGCTAGACACTCCAGGGCGCCAAAAATCTGTCTTCCTCTCGATTGGCTGTTAGCACTCATGAAAGAAGCAGGATGTTTGTTTTCCAACCTCTCCAAAGCCGTCAAAACATTCATCGCTCCAAATTTTAGCCTTTGCACACTATTTGTCATAGTTTTAGTTTATAAAATTGTCAGGTTTGAACTGTTTTTTTTATTATTTAATTTATGAGTTAATTGTCTGACCAGGGATTGGATATTAGTAGACTGTCACGGAATCTGCGTGCAGAACTCCACAGAAAGTTACTCAGTTTTCCACAGAATTAGAATGGCGTCATTCTGAAAGTTCTACAAGTCCCTAAGTGCTTGTGTGTTTGTTTATTTAATATTTTGGCTAATTTGATGATGCTTTTAGCTATTAATAACACCGTTATATTCTCAGCTTAAACATTTTACTATGTTTTCATTTATTCTATAGAAATCATCTGATTTTACACCCCAAATCAGTGCAGAAATGTGAACGTCTCCCTGCTGACTGACATAGCTGATAGTTTGAACTTTGTGAACTAGATTTAAATGCCTGTGCTAACACTTACACAGACTGAGCCTCACCATCTTCTATTTATTTCATGTATGCTAACAAAAAATTGAGGTTTGATTGAGAATTAGGTTTGAAAATGAATCAAACAGGCCTTGAGTTGGTAATGTGCAGCAGGTAAATTATTCCAGGTATTACTGGCGTAGCAGATTATCCCAGCATACAATAGGGTAGATCCTGTTCTGGGCGTACTGAAAACCCTCCATTGTTTGCTTACCTGGTTAATAACAGTAATATTCCCTGTTTGAATTGGACTAACTCGCAAGTATTCTTTCGCCAAATCGTAAGCTATTATCAGAAAGAGCCTTCCATGTCATGTCACGGCTCATTTTAATGTGGTGCGATAGCCATCACTAAAGCAACAAGACACAGCTGAAAGCGCAGCAGCCCAGTCACTCGCCATGCAAAGGACTTAGCTTGTGCTAATCAATCATCCACCACCTATACGCAGCACACAGACGATAGATTCCATAAACAAACCCAGCTCTAATCTGGGTCTGCTCAATCTCTTGCCAAACCCAAGTTCCTCAGTGAAAGTGTGCTGGACCATTACGTTGTGCTGCAAGTCTGTAGCATTGTTAAACATGTTTAGCTGCCCTATAATGCCCAGTACATGTGAGTTTGGTAAGTGTAAATACATCCATATGTCATTTAAATATCCCTTGTCTTTAAACTGCCCCTCTGTAAACTGCATCTCTTCCAGCACACAGTGACTTTGCATTTGTGGGCAAGAAGACAGGCCTGATCATAGGGCTATTAGGTCCATTTCTGCATGCTGTGTTGATCTGACCTCTGTGGAGCTGTTGCTGAGGATAGGGCCTGCAGCTCTCAGAGTTTACAGTGCCATCGACCCTGATGTTGAGCTCAGCTGTAGCTGACATCATTACTTACATTGTCTGAAACCAGGAACACAAAAACAAATCTCTGTGGTTCTTCATACTGTGAGAGCATGTGTTGGACAAAGACAGTAGAAAATGAGGTGGTATTAGTGCATGGATAGATGGCCTGGAGGGGAATGAAGTGTAAAAACAGGAACACAATTATTATTTCCTCCCCTCAGCACTCACCCATTCATCCCATGATCAGTCTCTTCAGTGTGAGAGTAATGTGCAGCGACAGGGTGAGACGATGAAGAAGAATTCCTGCATTCAGAGCCTCTCTTTCTCTCTGTCTCCATCAGTGACACATCGGGCCTGGATATCATTTTAGCATTTATCCCCTGCTTTTTTTCCTCGTTGTTCTTCTAGCCTACAAACTAGTTGCTAAAACTGTAAAGAAAAGGATGGAAGCTGGGATTTAGGGTAGAAACCGAAGCTTGCAGTAAATGGGCTTTTTGTGGGATTTTTTGAGACTGCACTTAACAGCTCGCTCAAGGGAGCGACAGTCAGAAAGTAGAGAAAGAAAGGGAGACAGCTGAGGGGGTAGAAGGAGCACTTTTAAAAGATGTTCCAGCATGTCTAGACATGGTGTTGGTGAAACATGACGAAAGCGCCAGGCATTTGAGAGCACTGCAAATGGAAGCAAGAGGCAGGTGTCAGTGAGACATGCTACATAGTCAAGCCGGCTCAGTGCTGTGATTCCACAACTGATTCAGACTCATAGGGCATTTACTGTGTTTAGCCTCTCAAGAGCATAAAGAAGAGTTCATTATTCAATACCACACTTACCTTGCTCTTTCCTACTTCTCCAAACTCTTCCTCCCTTTCCTTTCACATTTGCACGTGTGCTGTATATATATCAGTAAAGAGGTTGCATGAATTAGTGATAGAGGACATAATGGAGGGTTTCTTGAAAGCACAGCTGAAAGGCGTTACAGCGCTAACGGTCCACACCAATATGAGATCACTGGCCTGACTGCAGCACTTTCCAGGAAAGTGAAAAGAGGAGAGAGGACTTGAAGCAAGCAAGGAAAGGGAGAGTGTTACTGTCGCTGCCTGCGCCGCTGCCTCTCTTTCGGTTCTCTAATGGCCTCACACTTAGGAAAGCACTCACGCACGCCTCTACCAGTACTGTGGATAAACCTTGTCTCTCTTTCTTCCTCTAGAGGCGTTCCAGCACTTTCAGGTGAATGTGTGCTCAAAGAGGACAAGATCATTTAGTGCTATCATTTAATTGCTTAGTGATGATCTGACTAATGCAAAGCAAAATGGCAATTATGCAAAGTAGAAAACACATTGCTGTTTAGTTTCTAATGTGTTTATGGCTGGTAGATGAAAACTGGGTTTGAAAGCGCCGTTGTCCAGTTTGGTGTTGAACGTGTGGGCTTGAGCTTCAGGGCGAGTGAGTGAGCAATGGTGCTTTTCAGTGAAAGACCAGCTGAGTGCAGGATTCCTCCTTGGGCTACAGGGCTTTAATGAACCTCACTCCATCAGCAAGACTTGTGTGTGTACATCTTAGGATGCTTGGCATGGCGTACGGCTCCGTTGGCCGTCACATTGACCGTGCCCATCAATCAAAGAGACATAAAGCAATATGGACAGCAATTAAATCAACTAATTGAATCAAAACTCAAATTAAGCCACCAGCCTGAGTGGTTTGTAATTGTAAATGGCATGAGCCTTCCATCCCGCTGGCTTAAATTTGAGACCTGCACCTTGAGCAACTATTTAACCAATTGCTCTGCTAGCAGTAATAGACCTTCTTAATGCTGGCAGAATCTGAGTGATTTTGTTTGACTTGGGTTTTTATTCAGAGGCTGTGGTCTAGTCGTAGTCTGTACGATAAATACAAAGTCAGTCATGTTTGTTATCTTAATGGATTTGGCCCCGTTTAGTCCATTTAGCACATTTGGAAAGTTTGCTATCATTGTATACTATTCAGAAACAGTTCAAATAAACCAATTGAATTACAAAAGAAGTCATTTGAGAGTCATTAGTGGTGTTGCTAAGGCAAGCATCGCTATGAAGTGTAACGCTGCCCGCACACTCTGGAAGTATTTTTCTCATTCATTTTTTCCATTGAGATTTATAATGCATGAACCAGAGGTGAGTCTCAACATTGCGAACTGGATTTTAAACCTATATATATATATATATATATATATATATAAGAACAACATGTCCTTGGCGTCTTTAATTAGAATAAGGAATGAGAAAAAAAATAATAATATTTTCAATTCAGCAAGGATGCATTAATTTGATCAAAAGTAAACACATTTATAATGTTACAAGATATTTCTATTTTCAAACAATTGCTGTTCTTTAAAAAAAAAGAAAGTATCAATGTTTCCACAAAAAATATTAAGCATCACAACTGTTTTCAATGATAATAAGAATGTTTGTTGAGTATCATGTCACATTGAATTCTGGTGACATGAAATTCAGCTTTTTTAATATTTTTTTTTATATTTGATTAAAAAAAGGCAACCTTGGTGAGCATAAGGGGAAAACATCTTACTGACCATCGAATGGTGTATTCAAATTGAAAATCAGTGGAAAAATATAATTGATTTAATGTTCTTGATTACAAGTATGGCATGATAAATATAATATTTTAAAAGCTGCAAAATATTCAGATATATACAGATAATTAAATAGTCAACATGATTTGTAAAAAGTTAATATAATACAGACTGATAGCTTTAATAGAAGTATATACTATTGATTAACAACCCTAGAGCTCACAGTAGATTTGTATTTAATTATTTAAATCGTTAACACCCTAACAATTACATTGCAAAGTGCTAAAAATGGTCCAAATACTTTAGCAACTGTATAGCGATGCCCTGGCAACCACCCAGAACACTCTAGCATTGTGGTGATGAGATTTGCACAAGCAAGGACTGTTTTCTCGGTTCATGTTTCCTCAAGCAAATGTAAAAATCTAGTTCATATTCTGCTTTTGTAGAATAGCACAAGCCCGCTGATGTATCAGATACGGCAGACGTTAGCATCATGTGTCAGAGGACAATGTTTCCTCTCACATTTCCTAGAAACATTTTCTCTTGCTCTTCCGACTCATTCATTACCTTCGTGTTAGTTGAAAGGGAAGGAAAGTGTATGGAAGAAAATGAATCATTTAAGCCCGTAAGTATATGTGTGGAGAGTCATTCACACCTCTGTGGTAATCTAACACTAGAGCCTCGTTGAGTTCGGATGTTACATGAAGGAACATGAATATGCTTTCATTTTGACATGCACTCAACTCACTGTGCTCTAGTTAGAAACACGGCAGCAACGTGAGATCTAGAGTTTGTACGTGGTCATCCTTGTAAGTGATTCATTTTTAAGGACTGTAACTTTTATAATTCATAACTCACATTACTGTCTCCCACAGTCCTATTTTTTAGCACTCACTCACTAGATTTCTTTCTAAAGAAAATGCTTGCTTGCTGGTTGCTAGGCAGTTGCTAGGGTGGTCAGTACTTATATAAAAGCACTTTCTGTGAAATTAACATGAAGCGGTAGACTCTGTTTGGTCTGTCTTGTGTTTGTACCCTCCGGGCCATCTGCATGCATGATCCCTCACACACATCACCACGGCCTCCACCAATAGCGCAGCTCTGTTTCTAATGAGTAAATGAGAAATGTGCCCTTGCTGGAGGATGGTATGTTCCAGGGCAGCAGAGATTACAGTAAGTTTTCATTATATGTAATTGAAAGCACAATGGAGGCTTGCCACCTTTACCTGCACCGCTCTTGAAAGCTCATTCTGTAATGACCATGAAATATGGACTTTCACATGTGGGCGGGGCTTACTGAATGTAGTTCCCGCTTTTCATCCTTTCTGATAGGGTTTTGTCGGTTTGGCAGCGAACTTTGCTTCTAATCCAGAAGGGGGTCTCTCTCTGTCTTTCTATCTTTCTCACACACACACACACACACATGTTGGTATATGTGGTTTACGGGGACTCTCCATAAGCATAATGGTTTTTAAACTGTACAAACTGTATTTTCTATCACCCTACACCAACCCTACACCTAAACCTACCCCTCACAGAAAACTATTGGCAATTTTTTAATTTCATAAAACACCATTTAGTATGGTTTTTTTAAGCCTTTTGGTTTATGGGGACACAGGAAGTGTCCTCATAAACCATGTTTACATTGTAATACCCATGTCATTATACCCATTTGTGTCCTCATAAACCATATATACCCGAACACACACAGGCACATGACTATTAATAAAAGCCCAGACCGAATGAGTAAACTGGATACAGGATGAGGCCCTGTCGCAATAATAGTGTCCCATACACACTCACAATGCTCCTCAGCTGGGGTGTTGCTAATGCCCACTTTTTAAGAGGATGACTCCCTTAATGCCAGCTTTTCATTTGAGTGATAATCTCAGAGGGGCTGTGAAATAACTATCAACAGTGCGTGTGTGTGTGTGTTAGGGCTGTGCAATTAATCGCATGCGATTGTCATGCGCCGTGATTAGTAGTAAATCTCCATCACCTGCTTTCAGATGGAGCGGCATTTACTACACAGAGCCGTAGTTCACTGATAATTAGGCAATATCGCGTTCATTATCGCAGATTGAATCGCCTGCGATAATGAACGCGATATTGCCTAATTATCAGTGAACTACGGCTCTGTGTAGTAAATGCCGCTCCATCTGAAAGCAGGTGATGGAGATTTACTACTAATCA
>NW_015539870.1:1141346-1142988 GCF_001515605.1 Sinocyclocheilus anshuiensis
CCGACTCATTCATTACCTTCGTGTTAGTTGAAAGGGAAGGAAAGTGTATGGAAGAAAATGAATCATTTAAGCCCGTAAGTATATGTGTGGAGAGTCATTCACACCTCTGTGGTAATCTAACACTAGAGCCTCGTTGAGTTCGGATGTTACATGAAGGAACATGAATATGCTTTCATTTTGACATGCACTCAACTCACTGTGCTCTAGTTAGAAACACGGCAGCAACGTGAGATCTAGAGTTTGTACGTGGTCATCCTTGTAAGTGATTCATTTTTAAGGACTGTAACTTTTATAATTCATAACTCACATTACTGTCTCCCACAGTCCTATTTTTTAGCACTCACTCACTAGATTTCTTTCTAAAGAAAATGCTTGCTTGCTGGTTGCTAGGCAGTTGCTAGGGTGGTCAGTACTTATATAAAAGCACTTTCTGTGAAATTAACATGAAGCGGTAGACTCTGTTTGGTCTGTCTTGTGTTTGTACCCTCCGGGCCATCTGCATGCATGATCCCTCACACACATCACCACGGCCTCCACCAATAGCGCAGCTCTGTTTCTAATGAGTAAATGAGAAATGTGCCCTTGCTGGAGGATGGTATGTTCCAGGGCAGCAGAGATTACAGTAAGTTTTCATTATATGTAATTGAAAGCACAATGGAGGCTTGCCACCTTTACCTGCACCGCTCTTGAAAGCTCATTCTGTAATGACCATGAAATATGGACTTTCACATGTGGGCGGGGCTTACTGAATGTAGTTCCCGCTTTTCATCCTTTCTGATAGGGTTTTGTCGGTTTGGCAGCGAACTTTGCTTCTAATCCAGAAGGGGGTCTCTCTCTGTCTTTCTATCTTTCTCACACACACACACACACACATGTTGGTATATGTGGTTTACGGGGACTCTCCATAAGCATAATGGTTTTTAAACTGTACAAACTGTATTTTCTATCACCCTACACCAACCCTACACCTAAACCTACCCCTCACAGAAAACTATTGGCAATTTTTTAATTTCATAAAACACCATTTAGTATGGTTTTTTTAAGCCTTTTGGTTTATGGGGACACAGGAAGTGTCCTCATAAACCATGTTTACATTGTAATACCCATGTCATTATACCCATTTGTGTCCTCATAAACCATATATACCCGAACACACACAGGCACATGACTATTAATAAAAGCCCAGACCGAATGAGTAAACTGGATACAGGATGAGGCCCTGTCGCAATAATAGTGTCCCATACACACTCACAATGCTCCTCAGCTGGGGTGTTGCTAATGCCCACTTTTTAAGAGGATGACTCCCTTAATGCCAGCTTTTCATTTGAGTGATAATCTCAGAGGGGCTGTGAAATAACTATCAACAGTGCGTGTGTGTGTGTGTTAGGGCTGTGCAATTAATCGCATGCGATTGTCATGCGCCGTGATTAGTAGTAAATCTCCATCACCTGCTTTCAGATGGAGCGGCATTTACTACACAGAGCCGTAGTTCACTGATAATTAGGCAATATCGCGTTCATTATCGCAGATTGAATCGCCTGCGATAATGAACGCGATATTGCCTAATTATCAGTGAACTACGGCTCTGTGTAGTAAATGCCGCTCCATCTGAAAGCAGGTGATGGAGATTTACTACTAATCA
>NW_015539870.1:1143360-1182508 GCF_001515605.1 Sinocyclocheilus anshuiensis
CACAGCCCTTGTGTGTGTGTGTGTGTGTGTGTGTGTGTGTGTGTGTGTGTGTGTGTGTGTGTGTGAGCACCAGAATGTGTGTCTATGCATGTAGTATTTTTGTTTAGGTCTGTTTCCACTTGTGCTCAGTGAGGAATCCTAGAAATGCAGGAGTATAAACATATCCAGTATCTTGATTGGAGATCAGAATTATTATTGTTAGTAGTAGTGGTGGTAATATTATTAAGCACAGTGTACCTCATTAGTTCTCATTAGTTAACCTCATTAGAGCAACAGCAACATTTGTTACAGAAGTTATTATACTTTGTTTAAAAACTACAACTATTAGTTCATGTTAGCTTGGGTCCATTAAATAATACAGTTACAAATTTTACTTTTAATATAGTGTCATTAAATGTTGAAATTAACTAAGTCTAATAAATGATGTAGAAGAATTTTTCATTGGCAGTTTATGTTAACTAGGCTAATACATTAGCTAATGTTAAAGGTGCAATAGGTGATTGTCTTCAGAAACATTTTTTTGTTATGCTGGTTGAAAGTCTCTTCACATCCCGATAGCAATCATTAAGTTAAGTGGTCTAAATGTATTTATCTGTATTTATATATTCTGTGGAAGGTGTAGGACCAAGAAATGTTCATCCAATCAAAACGCTCGGTCCGAGCGATAACGACCCGGTTTGTGCAGACAGGATAGGCCTACGTCATCAGCGCGTTCACGCACGCTGTGCAGACAGAGTGAGAATAGCAGACAAACATCAACAACCTGATCTTCCTTCCTGGTATTGTAGTACTTTTAATGTTTTCTCACTGGTGAATGACACATGATGTAGCCCAGTGGTTCCCAGTTCCAGTCCTCGTGCCAAAATGCATATTTTGCATGTCTCGCTAACACACCCGATTCCGATAACCAGCTCGTGGGAAAAGTAGGCTATCCTTAAAATGCATTCACAAATCGGAATAATTTGTAATAAATAATTATTTACGGCATTTTGAAGTGCCCACGATAACGATATAGTGCATGGTCATAATCATGATATCGCATTACTGAATACCGGCACAAGTCTATTATGCATCATTTGGTGGACTTTTGACAGCTCCAGAGATCATGTTAAAACTACAGATAGTACAGATAGTGGCCAAATTAAAAGTGCATTATGGGTGTTGAAGTTTTTTGGTGAAAGCCCTTTTTTCTGTTTTCTCTAGTCATGAGGCATGGATTTGTGTGTTTCTACTGCACAGACAGCCAAGTTTTATTAAAAGCCAATCTTGTCAGGCAGAGACACATGACCTGGAGAGAAGAATGACGAGAGAGTGCTAATCAACTCCAGCTGCATCCATGCTACGATTTAAGTGCAAACAAGAAACTGAACTCTTAAAGAGTGTTTATCAGAGTAAGCTACGCCCTCTGTCCCGTTTACCCCCCCTCTCTCCCTCATAATGAGGGCACAAATTGGGTCCACTCTCTCATTGGCATTTACACTGGCACAGCTATCTGATGAAGGGCTCTTTATGTGCTTTGATCCTGTTTGGTTTCCTTCTAATGATCAGTTGACTCCCCCTCAGTGAGCTGCACTTAAGCCCGCATGTTCTCTGTCACTCAGTCTAATATGTAAGCATGGGCTGGTTACCCACAGCAAACAGCGTTCTAGGATCTAGAAATGTCTGTGCCACGCTGGACTGGTGATTACTGCCGAAAACCAGCATGTTTGATAATGTTCTGCTGGAGCCTGCTTTCTGGGGAGCAGGCACTCGCGGTTCAGCCATCAGATGTGCCTGCAGTGATGCAGAGAGAGGGAATAGAAACAGAAAGAATTCCACGGTGTGTGTAATGTGCGTATAGTCAAGTTAAGAGCTTTAGGAGGAGATTTTATGTGGCTGGTAAGTTTAATTTAAAAGAGACAGCTGCTGGTTGAGATAATGAATTAGATGTGTATATTTTGTGACTTTTTTATCTCACAATTCAGACTTTTTTTTCTTGCAATTCTGACTTTTATTTCTCAGAACTATAAGCTTACATCTAGCAATTCTGACTTTTTTCTCTGAATTCTGAACTTACATCTTGCAATTCAGTTTTTCGCAATGGAATAAAAAGTTAAAAAGCTAATTGTGACTCTTTGCTGTTGAGAGTTTATATTTCAGTTCTGAATTTTTTTCTCAGAATTGCATGTCTATATCTTGTTTTTCTGAGTTTAAATCTCACAGTTCTTAGAATTGTAAGAAAAAAGTCAGAATTTGTGAGGTATAAACTATATATAAAAAAATAAGCTTACAAAGTATAAAAATGTCAGAATTTTGAGGAAACATTCTGTTTTTTTATTCTGTCGGAAACAAGCTTCCATAGTAGTGTATGCATGTATGAAGCCACTGTTTGTTTGTTTGTTACTACTGCTTATTTAAAAAAAAAAAAAGATAATCTATAATTTTGTATAGCCTAAATAAGACAAATATTTTTATCCTTTGGTTTGCATCCATCAAATAAAGCCAAATAAATTCTAAATACTTTACAAATGAGTGGTAATTCACTAATTATATCATTAAAAAAAATCAATATAATTATATCATTAAAAAATAATTGATTCAATTTTACTGTAAATACAATACAAATGGATAGTATTATATAATAATTATAATTATGTATAATAATCATATTATTGAAGTGTATACTTTACTGGATTTTACTATCTATATATTAAATATTTTACAAATAAATGGTAGTTCATATAATTTTATAATTAAAGAATTTAAGTTATTGGATTGTACTAATTTATTGTATGTATTTATAGATAATATAAATATAGATATATATACACACAATTTCTTATGAAAATAAGTAAATTGTGATATAAAATTGCTTGTACCATGATAAAAGATTCTGATCACACTGTCTACCCCTAGTGTGTGACATCATTGTTTACTCTGTGCTAAGGCCAAGAGCACAGTCTCCAGCAGAATCATATCACTGCCGGCGCTCTCTCTTACATGCAGATTCACAAATAAACACATGCCACCTGCGCTCCACAACAGCACATTTCTCTGGTCCAGGTGTGGGCCCTGACCATCTGCACCGTGCCTCTAATTACTACACCACCGTGTGGAATCATTTAAGCGGTGTTTATTTGCGTATGCCCACATGCGAGCGGCTTTTGGCTCTGCCACCCTGTGTGTATGTGCTATCTGCTGGGCACACGAGGAGAAGCAGAGTCACTGTCTCTTCGCTGGCAGGCACGCTTCTTTTGCTTTGAGCCAGTAGAACAGGATTTACGAGCACCTGTCACAGAGGTATGTGTCTCCTCTCCTCCCCCACCAGCGCAAATCATCAGGGCCACCCAGTCCCTGCTATCGTTTTAGCACTGTACAGTGTGTGTGTTTGAGATGTTCTGTATACACACCAGATAATAACTGAAAAATTATGGACACCACCATTCTGCATCTGATGTATGTTTAAAACACTGCATATATCTCAGCAGTTATGAGTCCCTGCTGTCCGTGACTGTTTATACAATGGACAAAGTTTAACAACATGTAACATCCACAACATATACAATACAAATCATGCTGAGAATAACACTCTCCACAAGGTGCCAAAACACAATCTTTGGCCATTATGTGCACAAATATTTTATGTACGTACTTAAAAAAAAAAAAATCTATTTTTACATATTTTTCATAGTTTTTGGCTCTATTTTGCACTTTTTTCCCATTGGATACTTCACTTTAGTCATCATTAAAGTGAGTCTTTTTTTACAAGAAAGCATAATACATGGTTTTATTTTTCCTAAAATTGATAGTATTGTACCTCTACTTTTTCAAGTAGATTGTGTGTGAATTATACAGAGACTTTTAGGGAGCTTGACATTTCAACAGGAATTTTTCAGGTCACACCGTTAACTAAACATCATCTCATATTAAACATGGAAACATTTTAGTAGCTTATTTGTAATATGCAAGTGTTTTTTCCAAGTCATAATGACAGTGTTAATGTTTTGTCAATATTCCATCCAATGATGATCCTAATGAAAAATACTCGGGTACCTTAGTGACCTGTTGCTATGGTTACTACTTCAGGCAAAGACAATTTATGTCTGTGAGTGTTTATTGAACCCATAGATTTTTTTTTATGTTTTAAAAAGAAGTCTCTTATTCTCACCAAGGCTGCATTTATTTCAGTGCACCCAAAAAAGTACACACATTAATATTGCAAAATATGAATACAACTTAAAGTAACTGATTTCTATTTGAACATATTTTAAAATGGCAAAGCTGAACTGTTGATTAGCCATTACTCCAGTCTTCAGTGTCACATGATCCTTCAGAAATCATTCTAATATGCTGATTTGCTGCTCAAGAAACATTTCTTATTATTATCAATGTTGAAAACAGTTGTGCTGCCTCATATCTTTCTATTTTATTATTTACTTTAAATTAACCATAACTTGTTCTTTATACACTTAATGAACATTTTCCCAAGTCCCATTATTCTGAAAGCTGAAGCATTGTTTAGAAGTTCAGATTATGAATTATCTTAAATGACAAACACTTCATTTATATTTAAAAGAATTAAACAACTACAGGTAACTTGTGAGATCTTGAGATTAGCACTTTTTACAGTAATACAGTGAATCATTTAAAATCTCTCCTGACTTCAAGCACTGCAGTGATCCTGCCTAACTGTGTGTGTTGTTTGCTTCATCTTTCTCTCTGTGTGTGTTTTGAATGCAGCAGAGCTGCAGAGGGAGGGAAGCATCGAGACGCTCAGCAATAGTTCTGGCTCCACCAGTGGCAGCATTCCCCGAAACTTCGAGGGCTACCGGTCCCCTCTCCCCACTAATGAGAGCCAGCCCCTCAGCCTCTACCCCACCGCATTCCCCTAAAACCAGCCGTCTCAGACCCAAGGAAACCTCTCTGTCGCCTTTGGACAATCTTGACAGTACAACCACAACGCATCACCCACGAGAGAGGCCACACTCTCACCCTGCATCCTGCTCTCCTATATAATTTCTCTCTTCTTTGAAATGTGGATTTTCCTTTAATCAAACACGGCATGCAGGAAAACAATGTTCAATCAGGCCCGGTGTTAACATCCTTCGTCATTCACTTCCCTTGTAGATTCATTTTAATGTTGCCTCCACCTGAGAGAGGGAGAGAGAGAGAGAGCGCGAATATTAACTTTGATGGGTTGGATGTACTGTAGAAGGGATCCATTGGAGTTGCCACTTTTCTCAAAGATGTGTCATATTACCAATATCATTATCAATCGAACTTCCAGTGCGTATCTTTATTGAATGCATGTGCGTGAGTGAGAGTGTGTCTTCATCAAATACGAGTCCTGATTATCTCTCAGTAGTTGAGTTTAGGTTTGAGCTTAGAAAGCGCTATGCTGATTTTTTTTTTTCTGATCAACACATCATTAGACAAATAGTGTTTGATAGATTTTAGTAAACGTGTACTGTAACATTTGAATTGATTTGACTTTTATAGGTAATCAAACATGGTTATGTTTACCATTTAATCTTGTGTTACATTATAGTGTTCATTATTCCGCACATTTTTTTTCTGTATATTTGATTTTTTTTTTTTTTTTTCAGTTTTTTGGATTCAATTTTATTTGCTTTATAAATGAAGTAGTTTCAAATTATTTAAATTCCTTTTCAATTTAGGGGGAAAATGAAACGTATTAATTTTTTCAAAAGGGATTTTTGTGTTCTAATGTTTCCTTGTTTGATTGGCTTTAATAGGATGTGTGCGAGGCTGATATTTAGCAGTGGTGCTCTCAAGGATCCACAGCAAATTTCATTCAGCTCAGGTGATTTAGACACTACCCAAATGTTAAAAAAGTAGTTCCATCATTATCATTCTCATTATTATCATCAATAATTTGTATTAGCTTATTTAACTATTTAAAAAGGCTTTGTTTGAAGAACTTGTTTGACTGGATGTAATATTTTACATACACTCACAACACATAGTTATTGATAAATACCGATTAAACAAGAAATGTGAATACATGGTCCTAATCATCAGCTTGTCAAAAAGCTTAAAGAGCCTGCTGTTGGCTGATAGCACTGTGCATGTTGAAAGCCTCAGTAGCTGGAGAGGAAACATGAAGAGTTTGTTCACCGTAATTTATTACGCCATTCAAGTTGGCATGACTTTAAGTCTGAATGCAGTGCACATGCTTTGGATGGACTATATTTTTTGTAATAATACTTTCGCGATGTGATCTTGAAATAGGAATTTATGCAAGTGAATTTAGCGAGTCTTCTATACATTTGCGTGTTTGCGTAATACAGAATATGCATTCTGACTTCCTTAGTTTGTTGTTTTCCCTTGTTAACTTACTTGCTCTCTCCTGAATATATTTGTTATACAAAAAATAAATAAAAAATAAATGCATTTAAATTACAAGATAAAAATCTGGGCCTGAGGCTACAAATCTCAATCACTGCCTTTGTTTAGGGAACTGTTTTTTATCATCACGAATCTTCCACAGGCTTCAGGACAGGCTGAGATTTCTTCCGTCACTGCTTTAGTTGCATGTGTGTGAGCTTTGTTTCGTGATATTATAATGAAAGGTTTATTTGCAATTATATAGAGCAGCTGAATTTTCCAGAACAAGCTGTCTGTTGTTAAACTTATTTAGGAATTTATCAATATTATAAATGTGCTCTTAAAATATTGAACTTGCAAAATTATTTTAAACATGTTGAGTAATTATATCTGATAGGAAACAATATAATGTGTATACAAAGTGCCATTTTCTTATAAAAACATTATTATGCAACTTGACCTGATGCAGTAGACCGACAAAATCACAAAAAAGCCATTGTTGTTATCATAGTGATTTTTATTGTGCCGAGTCAGACAAGCAGAAATGTGTTGCATGCAAAGAAGCAAAAGGTAATTTTTTTCACTTTTCCATTCTCACCAGCATCTTAAAGCATCTTCTCAACGCTTCCACCTTACACACACACACACACACACACACACACACACACAATCACCCTTATACAGTAATGCTGCACACAGTGTCTCAAAGGCGACGTGAAGCAGTCATGACGGTGTGGAGGACAGTGGCAGAGCTCAGACTCTCCATCTGGGAAGGTCGGCCCTCGATTCTCTCTGTCTTCTTCCAGACCGCCAGTGCCACCTTATCACTGGAGCGACAGCCTATAAATACCAACAGAAGATAGTAGGCATTTCAGTGAGGAGTGTCAGAGGTTTCCTCCTTTCTGCGGGGTCAGAAGGCTGCTGTGCAAATTTGTACATTTAGTTAAAGAAGCATTAATCTATAAACAGTCTGCCGTTTAGTCACTGTGGCACTGATACAGAATCTACCAAGAGTCAATCAGTCAAGGCTTGTTGGCAATACATGTAAGATTTTGTGGCTGTTTGTTCCAAAACACTCCTTGACTTCTCTACACTCCATGTATCCCAATGGGAACGGGCTCCATTCAGTAACAGGCTGCTTTCTGGCACGGCTGCTGGTCTCTCCCCCCTTTGGAGGTCATGCATCCCTTAACTACGAACTGAACTAATGGCAGCTCCTCTTGAACCATAAACAGAAAACATAAGGTTAATGTCTTTGAAGGGGAAAAAATAGTGAATCTCAACCACCTTAGAATAAAGTATATTTTACTGTTTTCTTGTAGGTATTTTTCTTAACACAATAACCAAAAATCCAGTAACTTGTTTTTCATTTTATATCTGCATGAAGATCTCTTTTGGCCCCATGCAGCCCTGTTTTCTGGATGTGGAAATAAAAGCTTGTACATTTGTACTAGCTTTGCTGATTTTATTCGCATAATGCATTGTTTATAGAGTTTAGTGGACAAGATTTTATTAAAAATAAAAAAGACATTAACCTTGCTAAAATTTAAGAACATTAATATACATCATTCAGGTAAGCGTCTCTTTTGATCAGTATATTTTGTATAGAGAACAATCTTAGTTGGGATATATCTTTTTTTTACCTTTCAAAAAAAGGTAACAGGGTTGACAGTTTTACCTATTACAAGTCTTGTGTGTTGAGTTCATGGCACTACAAGGTGTTTAAGATGATATAATTCTGATATTTATACAAATATCCTTTATTCAATCAACAACTGTTTAGTACAACAAAAAGTTTAAAATGTTTTGTACAAAATGTGACTGACAGTGCAATGTAAATAATAATATCATGTTGGGATTCCCAACATATTATTATTTACATTGCACTGTCAGTCACATTCATTATATTTTAAAGGCATTCTTTATCTGATATAAATGTTTAAGAAAGTCACTTCACAAATGCTTTGGTGAAAATGTATAAAAGCGTCATTTCCTGTAGGCCTAATAACCAAATTATTCGCGCGGTTCGAAGGAGCTAAAGTGTTCTCCACACAATGTATCTGCTGTATTCTACATTAGCCTATTTACGAAACATATTTTCCAAAATAAATAAATGTTTGCAGCCAGGGGCTGGTTGGTTGGAGGTTGGCTGTTGCCTTCCAGTAAACCGTAGACAATCGCTTCGTGTTGTAATATGTTACTTGTCAATCAGACGAGGCGTGTGAAGCACTCATCTCCACAACTGTTTGAGAGACAGTAAACTGAATAATATCTGACAGGTCCTGTGGGATTAAAGGGGTCAGTGTTGACAATAATGTGTGACACACTATTTTTCAATTAGCTGCTGAATAGCTTCGATTAGATCAACTTATCTTCAGGATCCCCACACCACACCTGGACGCGCATCTCATCAGCGTCCTGATCGAAACGGTGGGCGTCTGTTTGCTACTCACAGACTCAACGCTAACAGATACAGTGAGAACAATCTTCCTTTATCTTGAAGTCATTCTCACTGAATAGCGCTGGATTGATTGTGAAAGGGTGGTTGTTTTATATTATTGATGTTACTACGCAGAGTTCCCCCCCTCATCCCTTATTTCTTATCCTATTACAATGACAAGTAGCCTAATCTTTACTATTTGAGTCTGTGGAAAAACATTATTTAGTATAAAGTGTATAATAAAGTATATTTAAAGACATTAATTATAAAGTCGGAAACACACATTGGGTACATGCAAATCGTATATAATATAGAAAATATGTTTATTTATTCACACTGCACAATAGCCTACATTTTGGAGGTGATAAAATGATTAGTATTTTACAATTGTTCGTTGGAGAGTAAAGTAGGCTACCTAAAGTAAAGCTACTTGTTTACAGTGAGTTAATATAATCTCAGTAAAGTAAAATAATTACCTAGATGTGTGCAGAGTAATAAAATCTACAGCATTCGTATTGCTGTTTTAAAACAACAGGATAACCGTCACAAAAGGAAGTGAAAATAATAAAAAATAAAATATTAAATAGCTATTTAACGAATGATACGTCTATTTTTTATCTCATTCCGCTGTTGTTATTAAAAAAAAACATATTAAAACTCCAAATGGAACTGTATATTACTCAAAGTAAAAATCCAACACAATACATTAGAAACCTTAAGCTCAATTGTTGTTACAAGTTAAATTAATGGAAACAAAGATGTTTTAACATAATGATGAAAAACGTTTAGTGCTGAACCTGGTTAGTGTATCATTACATTAGATCTGAAAGGCAATCTACAAATATTTATTAACAAATAACTTTAAAATTTACAAAACGGTAAAGCACTTGTTGCATATAAACGGAGCATGATGCTTCATCGCTGAAGTGGAAATGATGGACTCAGTCAGCATCACACAGCACAAAAGCTCAGGGGACCGAGAAAGTCCTCTCTCTCTCTCTCTCTCTCTCTCTCTCTGTGTTTGTCATCATAAAGGAAACAAATTAATCACTGATTTAATTACTAATACAGTGTGATATTTACATGTGTAGCCTTGCTGTTCACACCTCTACATATCAGCTTCATGGCTAATATATGTTAAATGTGTTGCTTCTTGTGATTCTAACATTTTAAAAATGTTTTTGGTTACACAATCTATGGTTGTATCAACAGGTTATTGCTAAAGCATGAAACAGAGCCTGTTATTATTTTCAGTTGTTACGGATGTTTGCGAAACACAATTATCAATGTGTAATACTTAACATTACTTAGTATAAAATAACCGAGCTAAGCGTTCAGTGTGTTAAACTCATGCTTGAAAAAAAATGTTTTATATTGAATTGAGAGAAAAAAAACGGGTTTCCATACTAGACCACATTTTTTTGGTTTGCTTTTGTCTCTGATGATGGCACTACACGGCACTGAACGGGCAGCAGAACCAGGTAAAATAATTCCCTGAGGTCATTAGAGCGCCCCCACCTGTTACCTGAAAAGGTGTAGCTTCTAATAACCATCATGCCGTGCTTCGCCCAAATCAATTTAAGCAACAGATTTAGTCATTTTGGGTTGATTCTGAAAGTTCAGAATTATTAAAGCATTATGGGGAAAATACTGGAGGATTTGCTGATGCTATTGAATATGATGATTGCATGAATGATTTACCATTTCCACCAAGAAAACTAAAAATATAAAAAATATCTTGATTGTTTTGAAGCGATTGTTGGTTGATCACTGAAGCCGGTGCATATTTATTAATTCGAACCTTCTTTTTTCCCTAAATGCCTAAAACCAGGGAACCTGTTTCTCTACAAACTATATCTTTATCACTATTAATAAATGCCTATAATATATAGTTAACTACGAACGCCTTATAAAGATAACATGTCGCGACTCGCTTTCAAACAAAGGCTAATATGTCTTGTAAAAATACAACAATGAAATTATACAGTGTAGCAATATTTCTGCAGTGTTAGACCTAATAATTGTGAATTCGACTGTTTCAAAAAAGTTACAACCAAATTATGATCCGTAACATATGATAGTTTGGTTTGGCTCAAATTTTGATGAACATTTTCTGACAAATAGTAGGTTAAATTTTTAAAACCCACTTATGAGGACATCTACAGTGGTTCTCATTCATAGAAATCATGTTTTGTTCTAAATCTATTGAAATCAACAGGTTTGAGGATTAGGGTGGGGTTAACAATAGCATCACCTCGGAATAAAGATTATTGTGCTACGTGTTTTATACTAACATGTGTTTTATTTATAACATGCTACGTGTTTTATAGTTTCAAGGAATGGGCTTTTAGATTTGTGGAGTATTCTATTGCAAATATACTTCTGGGCAAAAGGAGAGTGGGAGCGAAGAAGCAGAGCACCAGAGCTGTCTATAAAATTGTTGTCTCGCATCCATCAGGTACAGCATGTCCACGTCCAGAGGAGGTTCTGCTGACTCGGTTGGGTGGGTGATACAAAATGGGCTATGCGAAGAGCAAATTGTACGATTTGGCAAAATAAGCACGAGCAGATCAAATACACTGTCCTAATGAAAAAGAGGAGACACGCGGAAATGTATACATGGTGTGTGTGGATGGGAAGTAAGAATGGAGGAGAGAGAGCTGGACGGAGAGGAGGAGGAGAGGGGGCTGCTAGCTGGTGGAGGCGCTGGGTAGCTATACATGTGACAAGGGGAAATATGAGGGACTTTGACAGGTCTTCAACGGTCTGGCGCCAAGGCCTCAGTCTACTGGCTAAATATAGCAGGAGAGATGATGCAGAGAGATGATGAAAAGATGAAAAGAAGGAGCAACAATGTAAAAGCAGAAAAAAGGAGCAACGGTAATTTAATGATCAGCCCTAGAGGATCATCTGGTTTCATATATGTGAAAGGTATTGCAAAGGTTTGCGTTATCTTTTTGCAGGAACTTATTAATTTCCTTAGAACCTGGAAACACAATTAGACACATTGTCTTACAGCTGACACCGTCTCAAGGACACAAAAACTGACAGAAGCAGATCATGCATAAAAGTTTGGCACCAGGCTATTTTTAACTAATGAAAATGTCCTCTGGTCGAAGCTGATGCACATAGACACTTCTCTACATCTCCTGACAAACCTTTACCCATGTTTTTTTTTTTTGTTGTTGTTTTTTTTCATCATTACAATCATTCGGAATACAAGTGGTCATTGACTTTTCGACGCCTCGTTGTTTTGGCAGTAAACAGTGGCAGTGCTGTAAAAAGTTTTCCAGCATGAACGCTTTTTAAATCATGTGTGATAAGAGCTCAGCGCATGATTACATTCTTGTCGGTTTAGATGTGTACAGCAGGAAAAATAAATCTGGCGTAATTGCAGAGACTTTGTTGATGTGATTACTTCCTTAAGTATATACATAGAAAACCATTCCCATTCCCCATGTGTGGTTAATCTCTTCCCAATCCAAATCACTCTCCAAATCGAAATGACTGTGAAACTCAGCATATAGGAGAGGTATGGGTCAATTATCTAGCGTAATTGCAAAGACTTTGTTGATGTGATTACTTCCTTAAGTATATACATAGAAAACCATTCCCATTCCCCATGTGTGGTTAATCTCTTCCCAATCCAAATCACTCTCCAAATCGAAATGACTGTGAAACTCAGCATATAGGAGAGGTATGGGTTTGTTTTACTCTCATCAGACAATTGAGATAATGTATTTTAGCATGGCTATTAATTTTAGCTTTAAATAATGAAGATTTTATATCAGGAGACACACTACTTATTTTCTTGTTTGCCATTTCGTTTGGCTATATTTAAACATTCTCCATCATAAAAGCAGCAAAACGTTTTAATACAAAATCTGCATGTATTTAGCTATATTGTCCTACCATAAATTTTGAACATTTTTCGTTCGTATATTGATTTATTTTCATTCTGTATTATGTTAATTTGGTATTATTTTCCCGTCTTTTAAAACAAAATCGTATACTATTTAAATAATTAGCATACCTGTCTGGTAAAGGCGAACATATCCCATATTTTAGTGTCAGTTTGAATAAATCCCGCTTTAGCTCTGTGTCTGTTCACTCGTGGCTTCGGCAACAAGTGTCTGCCTACCTGGTCTGCTTTTTTTCTGTTTACGGTGCGGATTTAGCTAATATATTCTTATGCATTGTTATGTTGTGAATGCGTTATTTAACTTCTCACTAGACAGTCATGAATTTGCTAAACATGTTATCCGTGTTATCTTTGATTAATATTTAATGTTAAATTCGAAAACGCGCAATACAAACATTTTTAGAAAGATCGTTTAGCTGTTTTAATGACAGTATACTGGCGTGAGCTGCAATCCGTAATGCTCTGTAATGAAACCTATGCTCTCTAAACCATTGTATGTCTAATTTAGTAAATATCACAAATCGTGCAACTAAACACAAAAGGCCTGTATTAAACGTCCAAGCTGCCGTTTTAAAGAACAACTGCAACCGAATCAAGTTTCTGGCCAGCTGTTGACAAAAACAATACACTCTGATTTTTATTTTGTAACTTTTCAGTATTTTATAAGCTATATTTAATCACTCTATCAGGTCCTCTCTGGCACAGTAAGGGTTAAACATCCAGCCTGTCATCATGTTCTGCTGATTTGTATCGAAGTGTAAAAGCGACAACATTCCGCAAACGGTTGAATCCGTCCGCACAAAAACATAGATTGGACATTGACGCGTTTTGGAATTATTGGAAGTATTCAGTGCGACATCTGATCGAAAGGCATACACTGAAATGCTAATTTATAAAGATCACAAGTCATTTGGAGAAAAAGAAGGTAAGCGCAAGCGAAAACTTTGGCGTAAATGCTAAAGGGATTGGAGTGCACTGTTAGAGGATTTTGGAGTAAATATGAACTGACAAGAGACGGATCTTACTGCTGTACGTCAGCCGACTGGCGCCAAGCGGCTATCTAACAAACCCAATCCAAGTAAATCTAGAGTCCACGAGTGGATTTCTTAAAGGTATAGACTACACTTATGGCTCGACCCACTGCTAAAACTACAGGTCGAAAGTAGATGGTGAACATTTATAGTGGCCTGGCACTTAAACCTAAATGCACTGAGATATATGTTATTTTTCGAGCATATGCTTTTATCCGATCACCTGTGCATTAAGCGTTAGGATCAATAAAATACATGTAAATTCACGAATACAATACATTTACATTCCCTAAACAGTTGTATATTGCGACATAGGCTAGGCTATATGAAGTATATTAAAAAAGGTTAACAACCGCAGATGTCTGTTAAGAGTTAACAGTTAAGAGTAATGCAGCACTCACCAAAATTATATTTACATTGGTCTTTAGATTCCATCAACTTTCTTCCTCTTTCTTCAGTATAGCGCGTGGCTGTGCGCTTTGAATGACCCGGTGCAGAATTTAAAGTACCAATGTCCGATTTTTGGCTGCTGTTCCTCACATGAAGTCGGTCGGGACACACGCACGCAGCACGGAAATAGTTATTCACACAGTGAAACGTTGAATTCAGTTCATACGCACAACAAGGTCCTTTGGCTATGAGTGTGCAGTGCTACATTATGAACAAAATACTTGTACGCGTCACTTTGACATGAACAGCGAAAAGATAAACGCCATTTGGTGTGTTCCTGATATTTTTACTGACTATTGTGAAGTTATCCTCAATGTACGTTTTAAAAAGCATATAATATTTTGCGCTAATTAATCATAACAATTTGCACTTTTTGTTAATTTACACGTGAATAATCTTAATTCCTAGTTTTCAGTGTTTCAGTTTGTTCCTCGAACAAGGAGGCATCGTAATTATAAAGCGTAAGCCGACCGAGGTGCAGTCACCACCGGCTAAGCACTGAAGGCTGACCCGGTGCTTGGCTCGGAGACGGGGGTGGGATTTCCCGATCTTTTCTGTCATTGGTTAATATTTTATTCTGTTGACATGTTTTCTTACTGCTAATGCTTCCGACACCTTCTTGTCCACCCCCTCTCCTTGAGCCTGGCCGGAGCTGTCAAAACCACGCCTATGGAGGCCCACAATTGGTCCAGAAAGCGTAAAATCAGCAATCAAGGGGGCTTGGTTCATTAGTGCTGGGATCAGAGCAGGAAGGACATGTGAGATAGTTACAGTTGTACAGTGGACAGAGCAAGATCTAACCATTTCAACTCCGTGTCGGCGTAGAATGACTGCGCTTGAATGGACATCCGCATCGAAAGAGTAATCTTTTTATGAGAGCATCTGTTGGAGAACAGGAATCCCCAAATCTGCCTTCAAAGCGTCGTTGCGCTCACTTTGACTGATATTATTACGGGGACTTCGTGGAAACTAGCAGCTACGGGAGTTAAAGTGGAAGATCCTTACCACTGTCTTTGCTCGCCTTTTCGCGATTCACATTTTGCCAAAATTGCCTTGCTGCGCTTTTCCTCCTCGTAGTGAGACACTCTGTCGTCTGGATACGCGCTGCTTTTGCCGGAGAACACCACTAAATATATATTTTTTCACTACGATTGTTGGATGCACCGATGAGAGATCCAGTTTTTACAGGGACGGCGATGGCTTACCACCCTTTCCACGCTCACCGGCCAACCGACTTTCCTATGTCAGCTTTTCTCGCGGCCGCACATCCCTCCTTCTTCCCGACGCTGACCTTGCCTCCCGGGGCTCTCACAAAGCTGATCCCGGACCATACTCTCGCCGGAGCCGCAGAGGCTGGGCTCCATCCGGCTCTGAGTCACCATCATCAGGCAGCTCATCTTCGCAGTCTTAAGAGCCTGGAGCCAGAGGAAGAGGTTGAAGACGATCCAAAAGTCACACTGGAAGCGAAGGACCTATGGGACCAGTTCCACAAAATAGGAACAGAAATGGTTATTACGAAGTCTGGCAGGTGAGTTCACAGTTGCTCTATTTTTAGTCTTTTGTTTCAGTGTTTATACGAGGGAATATTATGATGCACTCAGCATTTCATATATATTCCACAATAAATTCGCCACGGATTGAAAAGGCTTCTTATGTCGATGGCAGTGTAGTTCAGCAGGACCAGGAAATTCATTTTTAAATCTGTCTTTTGCTCGTCGCTCTTATAAGTCATTTCCCCTTTATTTCCCTATTAATGTTTTGCGCGCTGAACTGGCTGACCTAATTATGATGTCAAAGAGACTGTAGAAATGGATGTCTTACTGTCAGAACATGTGTACCTGAACGAGTCATCTGCTCGTTTGACTTATGAAAACAAAATGGGGAAAGTACTAGCGATGCGTATTCTGTGGCTAGCAGAAGGAAAATAGCTGAGGCTTTTTTTGTTGCTTCTATCATTATCAACAAATATTGGCTTTCAAGGCACGGTGTGGCACAGTTAAATTGTGCTTTCATGTATTTCGTAAAGAAAAATGTTCCTCTTGGTCTGCTTATGTACTGAGGTGACAATAAACTATTTTATGTAAATATCCTGACACTTTCACGGAAGATTTAAGTCTTGCGGCGAGCTAAATTATCTGCAGCCAAGTGAAATGTTAATATTTGTTGAACATATGTTTTTAATGCTGTTGTTTTATTGAATAAATCTGGTTAGGGTAAACATAGCACCGAAAACGTTTAAATATTATTTAGTTGTGTTGTTAAAACGTTAAGCTTGCATCTGCCCACATATGCAAATAAAAAAAAATGGGTTATAAAATAAACAGAAATATTTCCTATTTCTACAGGAGAATGTTTCCACCTTTTAAAGCCCGCATAAATGGACTCGATAAAAAAGCCAAGTATATTCTATTAATGGATATTGTGGCTGCCGACGACTGCCGCTACAAGTTCCACAACTCTCGCTGGATGGTCGCGGGGAAGGCCGACCCGGAGATGCCAAAGCGAATGTATATACATCCGGATAGCCCAGCTACTGGGGAACAATGGATGGCTAAGCCTGTTGCTTTTCATAAACTGAAGTTAACCAACAACATTTCGGACAAACATGGATTTGTAAGTAACCCATTTTTTTTTAATAACACATTTTTGTGTGTTGCATGTAGTTCTGTTGTAATCGTGTGTTGCTGTGTAATATATAAGTATAAATTTACTGCCATCTGTGGGCTGTAAAGCTACGCTCGCAATGATTGGACAGGCTTACAATATCGCTGTTTATTACTGGACGAAGAGAATTATGGATGTGCTCGAATGTATGTTTTAGCTTACTTAATTTCCTCGGCCCGTGTAATTCTTTACTGTCGCTACATTGATCTCTTTCTTTGTTTCGGCAAGCTTATAAACCAGATATGGGGTACTAAGTCTTATTTTTATTCGTTATGAATAATGATGACAATGACAGCTTGGTTATGTAATGTAATACTTTATCCTGAGTTTTTTCTTGGCCACTGTTACCTGTATTGTTTATGATAGGCGCAGAGCGCTATAATTTTTATGAGGGGGTGGAAGTCACAAAAAATGAGGTAAAAGGAACCGGAGAGACCTTGAATCAGTTTACAAATAGCAACAGTGAAAGTGTAATTTGGGCTGTTTTGAGTGAGCGTTGCAACAAATTGCATAGCGACCTGTGCAGTCTCTGATAGTTTCAATGAACAATGTTAAGACGGATGCAACGATGCTGACCAATACTCTATACGTGATCATGCAGTCAAATATAGTGTGTGGCCTGCTCCCTTACGCGACTTGCAAACAAATCGACTGGAAACAAATGAAACATTTACATGCATAGCACAACCATTTGATTTTTGTACAGTCAGATAGAAAATACATGCATATACATTTGTGTGTGTGTTCATCACACTTTGTTGTAAACAAATTGCTTCCATAAATTGTACAATTAAGAAACTCTTTTTTATTTCAGATTTAATTTGTGTTATAATAAGTATCAACACCAAATAACTCGTTGCATGCCCGCGTGAATGTTTTCTGTCTACCTGCCACTGGCACAGGCCTGTTGTGATTTAACCCAAGAACAATATTCCACTATTACTACATATATTATGCGGTATTTATTGTCTAAAACGATTTTAAAGACTAATGACTTGAATGGATAATTATTTTGACAAGCACTAATGTTTTCCATTCCTCTTCCTCTCCTTCTCATTAGACCATCCTGAATTCAATGCATAAATACCAGCCCAGGTTCCATATTGTGAGAGCAAACGATATTCTGAAGCTTCCGTACAGCACTTTCAGGACATATGTTTTTCCTGAGACCGATTTTATTGGTGTAACAGCTTATCAAAATGACAAGGTATGTACCCATATTTGGACGAATTTAAGCAGCCGTGCTCTGGACCTTATAGATGTGCACTATATAGTGTACAACTTTACTATATGTTCGTACCATTGCTTTTCTTCTACGATGCGTTTTGCATGTTCTCAATTTGATCGGATTGATAGCTTATGTTCACTTAACAAGAGGAGTAGTATTTATAGAAGTAGTATTTTGAATATGTGAATGCAAAAGCGTATCTTTAAAAAATGTCAAATTCCTCCTGTCCAGTGGTACTTCCAGCTACAGCTCATGTTAATTGTAGTCTGTGTCCGAGGGGCCTAGTGAGCTTGTCGGTATCGTAAAGTTTATGACATAGAGTCACAATCGATTAGCAAGCACTTACGCTCGCCGGTTTGTCCGGGAGCTACACACTCTGAGGCTCAGCAATCAAAGCGTGTCAGTTACTAAACGCAAAAAGCAGAGGCCATCTAGTTTAGCAATCTATGAACTTTAAGGCCTTGGTTTCTCCTGAATTTATAGCCTACAGCGTCCAAATCACTTGGGCACAACGAAAATCGTTCTGTTACATCGCTCTGTATTTTCATGGAACTTGTAAAAACTGGCAATGATTCAAACCACACTATTAATTATTGATAGCAGGTCGGCGTCACTCATCTAGTTCGCCTCTCTTGTTCTCTCTGTTGTGCTGTAGAGAATACCAATTTGACAAATAAAAAAATGTTTGCTCGTGGAATTTTCTCAGGGGGGTCGTGATTTGATCTTTTTCATTAAACATTTTTAATAATTAAATTATCACTCTAAAGTAGCGTGTTTAACGGTGTTGGGATAATAACTGGTGATCATATAAAGGCTTTGCTTTTTAAGCATTTACATCTGAGCATTTGACTTGTAGATTATGAATTCGTGCAGCATAACATTGATAACAACAATACCACTACTGCGATTAATAATATTTTAATACCTTAGAGTTAGACTGCCGCTGTATAATTTTATTAATAATGTACAAATTATGAATATAATATAGGCCTACACATCCATTTTTTTATAAATTTTTTTTGCTTTGCATTCAGATAACACAGCTGAAGATTGATCATAACCCCTTTGCCAAAGGCTTCAGAGACACAGGGAATGGAAGAAGGGAAAAAAGGTAGGTTTTGAAACCTTTATAGTTCACATGCATTATTACGCAATGTAAAATAGCCGAGGAACCGGATTCAAAGACAAAGCCTAGCAAAATGTTTATATTTCAAGGGCTTTATTTATTTATTCTTTTATTTTACTGTGTAGTGTAGGTCAATTTAGGTCATATTTCCTTTTTCACTATTTTAATTTATGTTATAGGAAACAGCTGACCCTTCCATCATTACGCATGTATGAGGATCAGTGTAAAGTGGACCGTGATGGCGCGGACTCTGATGCTTCCTCAAGCGAACCTACAACCGGCAGAGATGCTGGTCATTCACCTGGACCGGTTTCCAGTCCACTTAGATTTAACCGGAGCAGCAGAGGTAGATCTAAATCAATGAATAAATTATATTGCTATGCTTCAAGATCACTGAGAGGAAACATGCCTAAGTGTCATATCATTTACAAGCCTCTGTACTATGCCTTCAGCGTTTTTCAAGACTATTTTAATAATTGACAATGTAATTTTAATAAAGCATTTATACTGGAACAATTTCTCAAACAAGTTATAAAACGAATCCGTCTGGAGCAACACATAAGGCCTGGGTTATGGCTAGCCCTGAATTACATTTCGTTAGATTCGCATAGGCTAAAGCCTGGATGTAGAAAACTAAACCGAACATTCAAAGCTATTTTTTTAAATTGGATACCTATTTATATTTAATCGCATTTATTTTCAGTTGGTCTCATAGTTAGCATACTACACAATATTTTAGCAATACATTTAAAAAGTATTATAAATTGTACAAAAAATGTCGTTAGCCTGTCAAGCGTTATGCAATTTGGCCTACAACTGGAATAAGGCGACACTAAAACGGTATTTGAAAAAAATATACATATGTAGGCCTAAGTAGTCTACTGTATTGAATTTTGTGTTGAACGTGGATAACAAAAATGTTTTTTTGTTTGTTTGTTTGTTTTTTTTTACCACCACAGACGAGAAAACATGCACTGACAGTGAGCACGAATTGGACCACCAAGATGAGCGGTGTGGTGGCTCCAGCAGTCCTGGACCAGAGCCTCCATCTCCAATCAGGTCGAGATGTGAAGACCGGGGGCGGGAGAGGCCTGTTCTGGAGAAGAAAGACGACTATCCAGACTCTCGAAAATCAAGCGATTCTATATTTAGCATAAGAAACTTGGAGAAAGACAAACAAGAGAACAGGCCAAGGAAAGACACAGACTTGTCAAAGAAGGACACGGAAAACGGTGGTCTTAGCGGCAGTAAAGACGGCTTCTCTCCTCTAATGGTACAGACAGAGAGTCCTTCACATTTTGGGGCAGGGCACCTTCAGAGTTTGGCGCTTTCCGGCCTACACAGTCAACAGTTCTTTAACCCACTAAACACCGGACAACCTATATTATTCCACCCGGGACAATTTGCAATGGCACCTGGAGCGTTTTCAGCCATGGGTATGGGACATCTATTGGCTTCAGTGTCTGGAGCTGGTGGCCTGGAGAATGGAAGCCTGTTGGTCCAGGGAACTGGGAGCACCCCGAGTCCTTTTCCCTTTCATCTGTCTCAACACATGCTTGCCTCTCAGGTAAGGGAAATTTCGCCATTAAAATGTAAATCTAGGCCTTTGCCATGATATGCCCTGGCCTGTCTTATGGAAGCACGTGAATGAAAACAGGCTATGGGTTGCATCTAGAGATAGTTTTGCTGAGATGCTTATGCTTTCGCTTGCATGTGGTTGTTAAAATCATAATAATGGCTGTCGAAATATTTTCTGCATTACTAAGACAGAAAAATAAATAAATTGATAAAACTTTAATAAATAAAACTTTAGCCATTGAATACACAAGTCAGATATAGATTTTATAATATCTCAAAATGTCCTTGCAGATGCGTATTATTTCTTTAAAAATGATTCGTGATAAGAGTGATGTAGATTGATTGGCACTTATTTTTGTTACATCTTTGTGATTTTCAGTTGCCTAAAATGTCACAATCGACAATCATTTCTTGTTGCGTCTATTTCTATGCGCCCTAAAAGTCAATAAATACGCCTGCCATTGAAATCAGATGGACTGCGAACAGGTGGCACTATAATCTGTTCAAATTCTGGCTCTCTGAAAATTCGCCATGTAGCAGATTCTCACCTTTCAAACTGTTGCATGCTCGGTGTGCTAAAAGACGTTAACAAATGTCTCTTATTACAGGGCATTCCGATGCCAACCTTCGGTGGACTTTTTCCGTACCCCTACACCTACATGGCCGCGGCAGCTGCAGCGGCCTCCGCCCTTCCCGCGAACAGCAACACGGCCTCCTCGCTCTCCAGGAACCCGTTTTTGAGCAGCTCCACGCGCTCTCGACTGCGATTCAACCCTTACCAGCTCCCCGTGTCGATCCCTCAAAGCACAAACCTGCTCACCACCGGCTTTCCAAGCGGCCTAAACCCCTCATCCGAATCGTCTAAATGCGTTAGCAGGGAAGCGAGTCCTGTGCCTGATCACAAATCGGGGGCGAGTCAGAGAAACGGCTCACCTAAAACAACAATGAAGGAATCCATCAATGAACTTCAGAACATTCAGAGACTAGTGAGCGGCCTAGAGAGTCAGCGGGAGACTTCCTCACCTAGGGATTCACCCAAGTGATCAAGCATCCCCAAACCTATCCAGGGCATGACTTGAATTGCCAGAGGATTTTATTAAGTGGTTCTCTGCGAGAAATTTCATTACGTAGTTTTTGCGCATGGATGACTGGAGTGGAAAAAAGCAAACAGCAGTCAACAAGTAAAAATTAATAAAAGAATACGCTGGACTTTGTGCTCTTGGTGATGGAGATCTGCGTAGGAAGTGCTGCGAAGACAATCTACGGTGTAGCCTAATTGACTCGTTATAGAACATGTTGACAAGACCACACCAATCTATTTAAAAAAAGAAAAGAAAATGAAAAAAAAAAGGAATTTACAAATAAAATAAATTTTTCCGCGTAACGTCAGTAGAATCACTGCTGGTTGCAATATCTAAATGGTGATTCACATAAAACCTGTAGAATGAAAACATCCAAGCTATATCCAAAAAGGAAAAGAAAAAAACGAAGAAAAAATAAAATTAAAAAGGATATTTTAAAAGGGATTGAAATGACAGTTGGACCATTAGTTAAATCCGACAGACAGTTATAACTGAACTATTTAATGTAATTATCAATAAAAGAAACCTAATTCTGTAAATAAGCTACAAGGACCTAAGAATATGCAAATTGATATTAATTTATTCAAAGCTGTACATTTGCGTGTACATAATATTTAGAGTTTAACTCATTGCATTTTTCCTTTTTTCATTTTTCACTATGGTTGTTGTAAATGTAAGCTATAGCGTTTGTTGTTTGGAGACAGCAGGTGTTCCTATCTGTGATGCGTTGCTGTTTAATCTGCCTGTGACACATAATGAAAGCGTGTGCCATCAATGCATTGTAGCAGTCGCTGTAAAAACACTTATCACGCTGCGGGACTCACAAGGTTTGGGAAGCCTCAGGTTAATGTACTCCAACAGAAGAGACCCATTCTTCTTCTTGAGCTGAGTTTATATAAAGAAATATATGAACGTGTCCCGTTGTGCTGGCTGTCCGGATTTTCCTGTTGTTGTTGTTGTTGTAGGATTCTTTCACAATTTCAATAAAAAAAATCAACGTGTTTAAATATGTTTACATTTATGGCACTACGTTACCTCAATGACAAGCTGCACTATTACTAATGACATATAATTTATGTATTAGGGAGGTAGCCTATACGGACTTATAACAGGTCACTGACAATGTTTTTTAGAAGAACATGAAAAAAAAAACAATTTATATGGGGGAAAAAGCAGCAATGTATTTAATAACTGCAACATGCAAGCAGAAAAAAATGTTGGCCAGTATTTGTGATTACTGATCACATGTAATAATAATAAACGTCATGTTTTGGAAGAAATAATAAGTAGAAAATAATAGCCTACGTATAAATATTTACAATTTCATAATGGTTTTTAAAGGCGTTTTTAAAAATGTAGCATATCAGTTTAGCCAAAGCAAAAGCTACTGCGCCCTCTGTCGTAGACTCATGTTCCGGATTATTTTACCCCTCATCAACATCAAAGTGATTTTAAGATACTGACCTCTACAAAGGTAGTTGTTTTATTAGGCCTTTATAGACATCTGCAAACAATTTTGGTTTAGGTGTTTGTTTATTATTATTATTATTATTATTATTATTATTATTATTAACATTAACATGAAAAAGAGTAGACTATTGTAAAACAATACGATTGCAACACATTCAGACCTAACATATAAAAATATTAACACCAGTAGCAACGTAATGTTCTATAATATAGGCTACTGTAGTAATAATAATAATAATAATAAGCTAAAAGTAAATTTAGGAACACATATTGCGAAACCTGAGCTTAGTGCAGCCAAACTATTTTTGTAGACAAAACGCAAACGCATTTTTGTGATAGGCCTATATTTATATATAAATCCATAACAAAGTGAAATAATGACAGTGTTAGCGTTTGTTTATGTTCTGCCAGAAGATGACCCGTAAAAATGTGCTGATGCGGCTTATGTTATTGAGTGAACGCGACTTATGTTCCTTAGTGTCAATTTACCACCAGGCGAAATATGCACTATGATAACATAACTTATTACTTATAATCTAATGTATATAGGCCAATCTGACTAATAATGATGATGACGATAATAATAATAATAATGCATCATGGTACAAAGACCAGAGGTCTAAATTTGAATCCTTTATCGTTTCCAGTGTTTCCTGTGGAGTGCAATGCAACCTATTGTGTTGTTTTAAGCCTATTTTTAGTCGTAGAACTGCAATGTACGAGTATTTATAGACAAAGCTCGACTCGGAAGCAGAACTACCCTCGACTCTCCCCACCTCCTTTCCTTCATTCTCCTTCAATGACCCAGATACGTTGTGCGCTTTTTGGCACCGACCGTTAATGGTTTGAGCGCGCCCAGAACGTAGTTTAGGTTGTTGAGCAGTAATAAGTTGATCAACTGTACAGCAGAGACGAAATATTGGGGGTAAACTACTCTCATGTTAAAGTGAAAGGGTTAAGTGCTGCGGATAGGAGGTTAGGGAGGATGAGAGTTTGGACGCCCAGCCACTTTGGCAGCAGACAGCCCTTTGTCCAGCAACCGGCGCCTGTCGCCTGCCTGCCGGCCATGCAGCTTCCCCACACCCGCGTACAAAGGGACAGATCCCGAGAGTTACAGCTCCTAACTAGAGATCCCCCCCTTTGTTTCTCTTCTTTTCTTTCTTGTGCAATAACCACAAGCCCTCGTTTTCATTAAGGGGCCATTGCTAAACGCTGTTATATTCAATTAACAGACCGAACAACGCAACCTAACTCTTTGTCCAAACTAATCAGTCAATGACCAATCAATAGACTGCGATGACAAGCAATTACGGTTCTGGTACACTACAAAACCAGCGAAGTGTTTACGTATTTAGCTTTAAGTCAACCAAATCGGAAAGCGAGAAGGAACGAATCTAAAAGCACACAGGCCGAAAGTGATAAGCATAGAAGCCAATTACTAGTTGTTTCTTTTATATTAACGAAAAACAGACAAAAGGACCATTGACAACGTTGGGCTTTTCACAGTCGTCTTTTTAAATCTGATCTGCAGCAGAAGCTGAAATTGAACACTGAGAAGCTTGAAAATCTATGAAGGCACTGAGGGGTTGAGATGACTTGTTGCTGATATCATTCAATTCTATGAGGCCCAGAAATACCATGTAAATAAGAGCAAGAAAGACTCTTCAGGCTTATTGCTATTTAAAAGTATAAAAGCACTACATCAGAATTTTAGCTCACATGCACTTGAGCAATCTCTACTGGTTTATGTTAATTTTTTTTTAAAGAACATACAGTCTGTCACACTTGTGCACAGGTTTATGTCAGTTCATACTAATATTTGACTTTGAAACACCTTTCAACACATACAATTATTCTAAAATTAATCATATAATTAATATACGAAAATAATAAAGGTGAGCAAACACCATCACCTAATATTGATTTTAACCACACAGTTCAGAATGTCGTTAAATTAGAATATATTTTGTGAATTTTAAAATTCCAATATCATATTTTTGACATATCTGTTGGGTAAACAAGTGAACACAAAAAAACCCACACTGGGATACATTCAGGTCAACTATATAATATATATGAATGTAAAATGAATGTGGATTTTAACTTAAAGGACAAGTATTTTCATAAATGTCAGGCCAGGGCAAACTGTCACAGATTTTAAATGTTTAAATTTGTACAGTTTAATAAGTACAAAATTTGCTAGCCAAACAATGGTTTGATATTTCTTTTACATTTATTGCGGAATTGTTTTGTGCTTCATAATTGTTTCACTTTTGCTGAAAGGCCTATAATACGCTGTTTAATGACAGGTTCTGCTGTGACATCTTACCCCGAATAAAGTGACAACACTATCTAAAAATAACACTATATTTGTTCAATGAACTGTACCTTTTTGTTTTCTAGGCAATAACAGTGAAAATGTAAACAAGCATCACTTTAGCCAAGACGAGAAGAAAGTGACTTTCAAAAAAATAAAGTACCCTGATAAAAAAATATAAAATGCATTAAAAAATGTGACAACTAGCTCTGGTCCTGACAACCTATAAAGTTTTATTTTCTCTCTGAATGTGGGTGGTGAGGAGCAGTTGCTTTCATTATGTATCAGGTAAGAAAAAGTGATTTGATGGATTTTTCAAATATTGCAGTGCTTAGGACAAACATGTAATTGTCATCACACCTCCTTGTTGAAGCTTTCAAGCTTGAGTGAAGCTGTCAGAGTCTGTGTAGATCCTGTGGAGGAGCCTCATTCTCACACAGGTTGTGCATTTAGAAAGGTTGATGGTGAGTTTCTCTGTTCTCATGTATTCTTTCAGTGTGTTTCAAAGGCATTCTGTTAACACACACACAAATCACTTTTTGATCAATCAGAATAAACAAAATCTGAACAAGGGATCCATCGCCACCTTCTGGACATATTAATGAATATAAGCAATTGGTAATATTATATACATTTATGTTCTTGGTGCATGCTTTCTTACTAAAGCAATTTATAATAAAAGGTAGAGATTATCAAAAATGTAGTGGCAATTACCAGGACAGAGAGCTGAGAATACATTATATACTACAAGAAAACAATACACAAATACTATTCAAAATTCATATAATAATTTTGTATCCATTAAAAGTCCAAAAAAATCTATAGGAAGAAATCACAAAGCCTTTAACTTTGCGAGAGAGAGAGAGAGAGAGAGAGAGAGAGAGAGAGAGAGAGAGAGAGAGAGACTGAGAGCGCCCTACACCAAGATGAGAGAGAGAGAGAGAGAGAGAGAGAGAGAGAGAGAGAGAGATTAAAATACTTTTAATGAAGGAAAGTGGACAGGATCCAATCATTGTGCCTGTAAAAAAATTTATTATATATTATAAAACCCAAAACCGATTTATCATATTGGCATTAATATAATTCTAACCTTCAGTTTATTTATTTATTTATTATTGCTGTGAACAATTTAATCATGTGAAGTTACATAACATCCATTGAACAGACCACAAAAGGCCTTCCTCTGTATCCAGTGCACTGTCATTATGTAGAAAACAATCAGCTCACCGTTTATGCAGTATATAAAACAACCACTAGGTGTCGCAATAACCTTCTAACGTTTCTTTCATTTTTGTGCAAATCAAACAATTCTGCCTCATAACAATTTTCTTTACCAACCCTAACCTCAAACGATTTTAAATACTTACGAAAGCACTCAAAATTCATGTCTATAAATCCCAAGTTTATGATTGATTTATGATTATCCAAGAAAAGACGCACAGTAATGAGTGAACCACACCTAAGAAGCATTCAAACATCAAAAGTAAGATTTTAGAACCAATACAACAACAAATTTAGCTTCTAAGTTTAATTTGTACCATCAATTCTTCACCACAAGACAGAAACAGGACCAACTGATATTATTTTAAAAAATACAGACTGCATTTAAATGGTTGCGATCACATTGTAAATATACTTTCATTTTTTGTTGAATCTCTCAGTGCTGTTCCAACAGAAAGAGATAAATGAATATCACCGTTAAGTCACCAGAGTGGCTCAGGCAACAGGCGTCTCCAGAATCCCACCACAATAGATGAAGTTAAAGAGGGATTTGTATGTCTGACTCACACTCGTCTATTTGCCAGCTCAGGTCCTGCCACAGAGAGGAACACAAGAGATTACTAAAGACTAACAGTTGATCATGATGAACGAAGTGTTAGGCCAGGGAGGGTCTGAGACTAACCTAGTCAGCTCTTCTCAAAACATACAATTCTCTCACACTTAAGAGGGTACAATGGTATGCATACATAACCTCAAGCACCTAGGTAGTTTCTGGGGTGTTTATTAGCCTGCTAATTTTTAAGTTGTGAACGGATTAAAAAAAAAAAAATACCACAAACATTTCATCTTTTTTTTCTCTCGATGATGATGTTTTTGCACCGGGTCAGAGCTGGTCAGAGATGATAATGCCTTTGACGTGTGCATAGAGCGGACATGTTTGATAGAATCAACCAGGTTCATTAGTGCTGGAGCAAAAACTGGGAGGTCAATGTCAAGGGTCATTTTAAGGGTGTCTGGGTTTTTTAGGATAATATCCTCTGATATGACTGTTTGTAAATGATATTATGAACTCTAATGGTAAGGTAAAGAGTGTCTACCAGCATGCCCTGACATGATTCATCCGGAGAACAATTCCAGAGCAGAAACAGCAAATATATTAAGCACACATTATAATAAATTCTATCACTTAAGGTGTCTAAGGTAAATTATTTAAGGTTAATAATCATTATTACTACTAACTTGACTCAATTAAGTTGCCATGTCAGCTAAAACACAACAGGCCCCACTCGACTATGAACACAGTATTTTTAACAGTAGATTACAGTCTGTAATATATCAAACAGTGACACAGATGTTTTATTGTGAATTTTATGATGCAAGAATTCATTTTGCTTTAATTTTTTTTATCTCTTTGATTTAAGTAAGTCCTCCATTAAAAATTGAAATGAAAATGACTTAACCAGGCTAGTTGTTCACAAGCAAGCGTATTTACACCAGGAACCACATTAAAACACGTTTCTTTAAAATGATAACCTCTTGAGTCAATCTTGTAAATCTTCTGGGATGTTTGGGTCATTGAAAGCACAATGAAAGGACCACATATAACTATTAGCTACTGCAGTTGAGGTACTATTAAACTTAGTCCCGTGCCCAGCGTGTCACATGGTCAGAGGTCAGAGAGCAGCAGTGATGCCGGTGATTAGCATGAAGCATGACTGCCCATGAGCCATGTGATGTCTAATAGTCTAAGAGATAAAGACACTAAATGACTAATCAACCGATTCACAATGACAAGATAGAATAATAAACAGCAGAAATTAGACTTCTGGCTAACTGAAACTCAACAACTGCTAAAGGCCACACTTTTGAAATGCAGCTTTTTATTGCAACACAAATGCATGTATATATTTATTTATTTATTTTTCTGACATTTACATATCTCTAGAGTCTTTAATGAGATTTATATACAAACTGTTCTATGAATTAATTTTTTTTTTGTTTATTATAGTAAATTAGCATTTCTGCAATACAATAAAAACACATTAGAAAGAACTCTTGGTCGTTTTATAAGGTTGCTGCTGCTGCTGCAGTTTTAGCCATATTCTGATGCTAACAGACAATTCAAATATGTTTTTTCAGTGAAACAGGAAACATATGACCCATGACACCACACATGTTGATTCTTTAGAATGATGCCCTTCCCAGCTTTGCCTATTCATCATTTCCACTTTACAAATCAATACTGCAGCAATACACAAATGTTTGTTGTTTGAAAGCAACGGTGCTTATGGGCCATGTGCAGGCTTTTCCTTGAGGCTGTATTCAAATACTGAGGCAGAAGATAAATTGCGCTGTCTTTAGCTGACAGGTGCTGAAACATTTGAGAACGACACCTGTGCAAGTCACACGAGGACTGTAAGGACTGTAAGTAGAAATTAGTAGGGAGTTGAAGGGAGAATGGAAAGTATATTTTATAAATTGATCTATTGTTGTGCACCAACATGTTTGCATTCGGGTATCAACTTCACAAAACAACAGAATGAATGGTTTTAAAATGTTTAAAGTGCTATAATTAACTTCTAGACTTCTGCAATGCTAACACAAATACACCTACACAGAAAAGTGTATTTGTGAACTGTGGCCACGAAATGCAAAATTCCATGCATTTGGTTCCCCTAAACCTCAAAGTTGTACTGCTCTTTTCCCCGTAACCATCTGTGCTACATCATATTGCAAACATGAGATCATCGTACTGTAAGATCTATCAGTGTACAGATAGGTAGTGCCTGTGACCACTGAGTTTGACATGGGTGTGAGGCTAAATAAACCATTCATTTTTTACAAAGATTTGTACTTCAGCACCTTCACTCGATGACAGCTTTGGGTCAATGTTTTGCTAGCTTTCAACTCAAGCAAATCCTGTATATAAACGGTCCATTTTTGATGATGAAATGCCGCCACGTAACTATGTATGAACACAGTTACAGTACATGGCCCTCAGCGGTCGTTTGGTCATTTCCCACCTATTTTCTTTTACCTCTCAGGTTATAAGGTCACGAATAACACAACTTGTGTAAGAGCACAAAATGTTTTGCTCAATTAAAAAAAAAAAGAGTTTACTTACTTTTTGGGCAAAATTGATAAATTTTGGGTTCATCAGTTTGGAATGATAAAGTGAACAATGGAGCATTTCTTGTAAATTAATCTGGACCATTTAGGCTGTAAGACTTTCCTTCTTGTTCTTTTACAGTTTGTGCATTATAACTTTTAATAGCTTAATAAGACAAAAAAAGAAATGTAACCTTACTATTTTCAAATGCTTTCAATTACATAAAAATACCACAACCAACCAAAATAAGTGATTAGAAATGCAAGACTTGATCCAACCACACTGTTTTGAGCCCTATGTCTCCAGCTTAATCAGGCACAGTCTCTTTTCCTTAATTGGACATTCAGTATTTCTTGGTGTGTTGAAAAAAGACCTGCAAGAAATGTTCAGGCCTGAATAAATATATTTGTAGGCCATACTTTTGTGTCAAAGGCAAAAGCAAGCCATCTGTGGTTAGATGGTTTATCCCACTGATCAGTGCTGCATTAGTCCAGTGACAGAGAGGCAATTGATCTAGTCCTCTGTAACTGAACAGCCTGAACAGAGCAAGCATAGGATGCATGTGACTGCCATATTAATATTTCATGACAGTTGATGTCATGAATAGTAACGAGCTGTATACATAAAATACACTGAATATAATTATCTTAATTATATAATCCCAATGTTTGTTAAATCAAGTAAAAATCAGAAATTCAAATAAAGGGGAAAGTTTTCAAGACTCAACACCACACAAAACTACAGTGAAGTACTGTATATATTTATATATCAAAGGCCTATAACACTAACTAATTCTACTAGTGATATATCAGTGATATATCAAAGTTCAGATGGTTCACATCACTGTCCATACAGTGCAGCTCATGAGAGAATTAATAAATATTTGATAATACCTGGCAAAACTCATTGGCTTACATTAAATAATGATAAGATTAATTCTGCCCAGTTAAACAAACACTAGATATACATAAGAAATACATAAGTTTATTAAACCAATTGTGATAAGATGGAAACTATAGCCAGTGAAAGGACTTGATTTCAGATATAAAAATGCTAATTCAAAACATATGCACCCTCAGAGAAAAAGGTACAAAGGTATCACTGGGGCAGTACCCTAAGGAACGAAAGCTAAAAAGTACACCTTTGTACCTTATTTACCCCTAAATGTTTACTTCCCTCATATTTGTATCGTAAAGGTACATATTACTACTTTAAAAGTACATATTAGTATCTAAAGTATACATATAAGTACCTTTTGAAAATTGACAGCTTTTGTAAAAAAAAATTTCCTGAGTGTGGGGCTGTTAAATCTAAACATAAAAATAAATAAATAAATAAAAATTACTTACAAAGGCATGCAATCATTTTTGTCTTTTTGAAGACACATGCCCTAACAAATAGCAAAAAAAAAAATAAAAATTTGGCATGCACCTATAGGCAAGCTTGCCGTACTGTGAAAATCTAAGCGTTCACTGCTCTACACACAGGAAGGGTGCTTATGGGAAGAGGGCTAATGGTGGAAGAAAAGACACAGCATGCATGCTAAACACTGCACACAGACATCTGAGCTAATGACTATGGCAGTATGGGGTTATGCTGGTTCCAGGGTGGCGGGTCGGTCGGAGGTTTTACTATGAAGCCATTGTGATGTCACTGCTCTGTACGGACTATCAGCCGCCGGGCACAGACAATGTCCTAGTGTAAAGCCAACTGCACATAATGCTCTTCAGAGAAATACAGCAAGCTGAGAAGAGATGAGAGCATCCTCACCCGATAATTTCATGCCAAAGACTCTATACTGGGCACTGTGTTACCACAGTATAAACCAGTTAAGTAGTGTGAAAAGACTGGATCTGTGCAGGATAAGCAGGATTTTGGAAATATTTGAGACCATAATGCACAGCACTGAATGAAGATTTCAGGTATGAGAGGGAAAAGGGAGAGAGAAATGTAGGACAAGGGGCTTTTCTGGCTCCTTCAGCCTCCTTACTCTTTGTTGTTTATTAGCAGAGACCCCTCTTGCCCATGACCAATTATACAGGCAAATGTTTTTCTAAGGAAAAAGAGCCTGCACTCCCATATGCATTAATCACTCACTGATACTTCCACAGGGATACTGATTCAACTGACAGAAATACAGTAGAATTTTTCAAATCTGATTTAAAAATCTTTAGTCAAGCAATTTGTATATTAAGAATAATGTAAAAATAAAGAACAGATTACAAATAAAACAACTATATATATATATATATATATATATATATAAAACCAAAAACAACTTTCTACAGTAAAAATAGCTTTATAGTATAATAGACCTAGATCTTACAATATCATAACATTTTTCAAAAATGTAATGTGTAAATATAATTCATATATAATATAAATTGAATATGCATTTTACAATAATAATTGTAGTTTAGAAATATTTATTAGGCTACCATAGAGGTCATTATCTTCTTCTAAATGACAACATTGAAAATACTCTTTTTTTTTTTAAAGAAAAGATAAAATCAAGATTATAGGTATAATTTTGTCAGTTTAAACCTAAAATTAATTGTCATAGTTTTTTATGGTGAATATTCAACGATTGACGCTAAATTCGATTAAATATGTTAACATTCTATTTTTTTTAAAACTAGGCTGCTAGTAATCTGTAAAGCCCCGAGGAACAATATGTATAGCCATATATATATAGCCTATATATATATATATATATATATATATAGTAGAACGACGCCCAGTTATTTAAAATGTACTTCAATAATCAAGGTTTCAGCGTGAATTTTGAATGATCATCACTTTTTCATTATTAAATGAGATGACTGATTTATTATAGCATCTATTTGTTGTTTCCATCCGTAATAGATGTTGTTAACGGTAAACATTTATCGTGAGGCAGAGTAAACGAAAAACTAGCGGTCTGACGGTGAGGCATCAATTGTAACGTGTAAGTCTTGAGAGCATCGCTCAGTGTCCATTCACCCTGCTCTCAGTAACGAACCCTACTGCTGTTCCTAATTCCAAGACCACGTGACGGTGGGAGTGAGTGAAGTTTAAATTCCCTTTCAGAAAGGGAGCTCAATTCATCCCCTATAAAAAATCATCCCTTTTATAGCGACATCTTATATAGCACGCTAAGGTATAACTTGCCTACTTGAGGATCCCCAAGAAAGCGCCCATCTTGAGCGAGTCTCACCCTGAGGTTCACACACAGAAGGTGTATCAAGATCAGTGAGGTGGAGGTAAGGCCAATTATTTTCAATCACGTGTGATATCGGTAGCTATACACTGGGGTTTAAGTAAATAAATAGCCTACTGCCTAAAATTACTATTTCTCATGAGAATATTTTCGTGCTTCCAGCCTATAGGCCTACGTTTTAGATGGTTTTATGTAGTGAAATAAGACATAGGCTTTTGTTCTAATCTGACAGGATGTCAGTAACAGTCTAGTAATTAGACCAGTACAGTTACGAAACAATTTCAAGAATTTAATGTTTTGAGATTTAACGGAGCAATTAATGACTTGTGCATCTAGGCCATAATTAATAAATACTTCAACCAAACGTTACGCCTTTTAAACTGTAGAGTAGGCTATATATATATTTGACTTATTGAAGTAAACGTGATGTTGTGGTTTACATTGCCTACATTAAAAGATGGCTGAATGTCTGGACAGAGATTGATTTACAGCAATATTTTATGAAAAAGTTATCCTCATTGAATTTGACAGCAAAAACTGAAGAGAGTTCAGTGGAAAAAATAGAAAAAATAAATAGGCTACCGACAACAGATTCATTAAAGTGTAAATTAATTATAGTCCGTTCTATTATTATTATTATTATTATTATTGTTTTATTATTTATATTATGTATGTTTTAAACGACTAGCTAAAAGGTTTAGGAATTAAGTGAACATACCTATAACAAACTGAACAAGAACGAACGTAGCTATAACAAACTTAAGCGGCAGGGTGAATTTGTATTTATTTATTTTTTAAAGCAAACACGTAGGCCTGTCCTATGTTTAATCACACAGTCTAGCAAATGTTTGAGCTTTTAGGAGGATGGGCTGTACAGATCAACATTACAAAAAAAAAAAAAAAAAATCCAAACATGTGTCTACACGTAGGCTATAGACGAAAGAACATGATATTGGCCTATTGTGTCGTCCGGAATTACTCTCAATAAGAGGGTAAAACAAACAAAACGAACCTATATCATTACACCCATGACTGAGGCCTAGCCTATCTCTTAAAACAGAAACCAGTCTTCCATTATTTCTGCGTTTATTTTTATCTGATAGCATGACCTGTTTGGAAAATAACATCGGCGAGAACGACAAACGGGTTTGAAAAGGACATATTTTGGCTGTTGCCATTCCTTTGGTCATGTCACCAGTAGATATAAGTCCAGGCTCCCACGACCCTCGAACTTCTCCAGGTGATTTATTGATCTTTCAGACTCGTGCTTCGACCCATTTACTCTAAAACCGCAACCATATTTCACTGGAAATGCTAGGACGTTTAAACGAAATCCTCATAGATTTTAAATTCAAACATGCGAGCATATAAATGCGGAACAAATATGCGAAAATTTAAACTGTGAAAATGACAGAAAGCTCATGACATAAAATAAAAAATACATTGTTATATAGTCATGGCTAACGTTCAACCTGTTTGTGATTCTTTAAATTAGAGGCACTTTTGGCTAACTTAAAATCTTGAGTAACAAAACGTTCTCAAACTGTTGCGTCTCTGTTAAAACATTTATCACGTCCTTGTATAAAGATCTGATGATGGTCTTGATCAGCCTTTGGGTGGATTTTGGTATAATATGCGATGTGTGATCACACATTACACCATCTTGGTATAATGGCATAATGTGTGATGCTGTGTTTTTTTGGGGGATGTGTGATGGTAATGATAATGACATTTTGACAGAAAAAGTTTTGGACTTAATAAATGACCGAAAACGCCTTGGACTAGATAAATAACAGAAAAACAAAATGACCGAAAAAGTCTTGGGCTTGCTAATGCTCAATTCAAATGATTTCAAATGAATTCAAATTATTAAATGACTGGTAGGAATTGGTAATGACAGAATAAAGCTTTCATCATGATGTGAAAATCTTAAAATGAATTATATTTATAATCTTCAAATGGTCACTTTGCTGTCCTGGTAGTGTTGTTCTTATTTCCATTAAAAGGCAAATGTCATGGAAATTAGATTTTTTTTGACCAACTCAAGTGTTTGGCAATGACAGCAGTATATTGAGGACCGGCATGTGTGTGTGTGTGTGTGTGTATGTATGTATGTGTATACATACATACACACACATATATATATATATATATATATATATACACACAAACTGGAGGAAATGCAAAGTCAAATTTCCATAATTTAAACATTTTTATTATAATGGTTAGGTCTGGGTGGGGAACTAGCCGAAAATATTGAAAGTTCAATATTAATGAAACGAAACAAAACAAACAGACAAAAGCAGTTAAAATATTTTTTTTCTTCTTCAAAATCGTCTTAGGGGACAGTAAACACAATTTCCCCCTATACCAAGTAAAAACCAACATTTCAAATGTTCCCTTTTTTTCTTGATACTTGAGGTAGCCTACACTATTTTGAATACCTGCATTTTACACTATTCATGCGGGGTAGAGAATAAGGAGACGAGGCTACAAGTCATCTTTTACTATGAATAGACTTGCTTTCCTCGTGAGTGAACCCTGCGCATCGCATCGGGTTGTCTCGAGTTTGGTGTTATTGAGAGCAACGTCAGCGATGAGGCGCGGGGGGAAGGAGGGAATGAGTGAATGAGCCAAGATATTCACCCCAGTGCTTTAACAATTCAAGCTGTTCTGCGGATACTCTGCGTTTCCAAGAAAACATCACGTAGTGACCATTTGCCTCTGAGACGGGCACTTACCGGTGTTACAACGAGGCTCGCGGCGGTATTTGAACAGAAGCAGTCTCTGGGGAAGAGACAGCTCTGTCTGCTCATGATCAGATACAGGGGATGCTGAGCTGATACTAGTGCACTGGACTCAACGCCACACCGGGACGTAACTTCCTGCTGTAATGTCGCAGTGGACAGATTATTGCGGGTTGGAATGATATGGAGGATTTCAGAACATAATATTTTATGAGGTAATATTACATTTGTTCTCAGGAGGTCACATCATGCTGCTCTGAAATCCTTGTTCTGGACTGAACCCTCACTTATGTGTGCATGGAGGGCGGTAATGCGATTAGACGCAGTTGATCTAGCCTGTCCTTCTTTATCAAATTAAGTGATCAACGAGAAGGCGTCAGTCCTTCATAAATAAAACCCTATAGCTAGGGCTTTCTTTGAACAATATCTGAATATCGTCTTAGCATGTTGTGTAAACAACGCAGCCTTAAGTTCTTATTACTGTACACGAACCATTCTATTGTCTATATGATTCATAAAAAAAGACGAGATTTATACAACCCTCAATTCTTTTGCAGTATGTAATGCTGCGTGTAAATGTGATATTTCACAACACTATGTTTTTGCATGTAAATGTGATTTATATCAAACGAAAGCAATGCGGCCTGTATGTGTGTTCTCGCTTAATATTTTAAATGAATTGTTGGGTGCACATTGTTTACGTGTCTAAACATCTGATAATGCAGATACTTTTGATCTTGTTCGTGTCAATCCCTGATCCATCCTTTCGCCGCGAAGGATGGAGTAGACCTAAGGCCTTAAAGCATCAGCTTAATTAACCTTGAAGGCACAGTGCTTGGTAAACAATAAGACGACAATAATATCTATATTTTAGACGCTAAAGTGCGAAATAAAAATGTAAAAAATGCCTTGATTATCGCAAATAAATAGAGGACTGACGTGAATGCAAAAGAAGAAAAATATTTACATATACGTATACAGCATAGCTGCCTATTTTAAACTACAGAGTTTTATTTATTTATCTATTTTAAAATCAAAACAATGATGATGTTTTTCCTATTTAATTTTAGGTCGGTGAAATGCTGAAATTTCGGGATAAATTAACCGTCACCAAAAACACGTATTTGTAGCTACACAAACTGAACAATTCAATAAATAATCAACAACATCTATTAATAATAAATATACAATTAGTTGCACTTTTATATCACAACGAAAACGCAATGCACAACTAAAATAAAATGACACCACAGCTAGATAGCTAGAATTATACCATTATCTTACAATGTCTTTTTTCCACCACACTTATTCTTAAACATAATCCAAAAACAATCGAAAAGGAAACTACAGTATATTTTAAACTGAACAATTTGTGTTATAAAAGGACCCAATAATAATATTTTTTTATGAGTCAAATCCTATTTAATTCCCATGCAAGGTCACCTGAAAGGGGCCAACACATTTCCAGCATTTTTCAAGTTCCCTCTGTGATTGTCAAAATGACAGTGACAAAATTTGTGCAGTCATGGGATAACTAAACCTACATATGTTAAAAATACATTTAAGAAAAATAAGTGCTTTATAGAACCAGAAACCAATACACTAATCTTAGAAGCCTATTATGAAACATCACAGAAATTTTGAATCTCCAAAAAACCATTTAACTAACTCAAGAACCCTATATACAGGCAAAATGGTTCTTGATAAGAAGTGTGTATTTTCCTAAACCTAATGTCCTGCAAAATATCATTGAAGAAATATCACTATACTCACGTAGGAAGGAAAACTGCGTTGTCTTACTGTGTTAGTGAACGGGCCTGTTCTCTAACACACACTGTATCTAGTCTGGTACAGAACCAAAAGGAAGACCAAAAGATACTGGACCGCTATTAAAACATGCATCAAAACTTTATAACAGAACCAGATCTTGCTGATGGACCACCTGCAAACTCATCACGGTTCCAGGCAAGAGATTATTTCAGGATTTCAAATGGCATTTCAATGAACTGTGTGAATTCTGACCACAAAGGCATGGCCAATACAGTGCAGACCATCCTCAAACAATTGCATTTTATTATTATTATTTTTTAAAAAGTAGTTGAAACTTGGTCGGCGTTGAACATTTTGGACAACAGGCTCTGGAAATAGCCAGCAGTGTGCACAGAGCAGTATCTGCCAGGAATAGTTTAGCGGATTATATGTCTGGGGTGACAGAGATGTAAACAGAGCTCTAGCTCACTGGGCTTAGTTAAACAGTGTAAGTGAAAGGCACATTTTGGACTGGAAAAGTCCAGGGTTGACTTGCTGTAGCCTCACAGTGCCTGTCAGACTTTATCTTTATTAGCTTTGGCAAATGCCTGCCTGAGTTTACACGGAATCCAGCTCTTCTCCTTTTATCTGAAGGGCGCACACTCACATTGTTTACATGCGTGAGATTAGGAGTGGGTGGGAGGAGGTGGATTTCACTATGAGAGCGGTTTGGTGTCTGCCGTGGACATAGGCAGCATTTATGGAGGCAGTGTGCTGTAGTACAGTAATGAGACATACCTCTGGTGTGATGTCTGAGCGTGAGCAGAGAAGGGGCGTGAGAGCGGGGCTTAGTTTCTGACCTCCCTTAATGGAATCAGCAGTGTTTAGCATGCTTCCATAAAACCGAGGTGCCCGAATGCTGGAAGTGTAAATATTTAATCTTGCGATACTTCAGAACAAACGGATCTCGACCCCTTTCCTTGAAATGAATTGGCCAGGCCATGTTATGAGGACAGAAATGTAAATGTTAATGTACGCTATTTCTCAAATTTTGCAGCCCATGTCTTGTCTGTGTGTGTATAATCAATTACAGCAGACTATGAGAGAACAAAGAGGAACTATGGCATCTGTGGTATTTTCATTACACATATATCATTAGATAATTTTTAGCTTGTGTTAAAACCATGGCGTTAGTTTAGTTTTTTTCATTGGCTCATTTTCTATTTTTTGTCAAATACGTATACAGTATTTTAGGGGGGAAGTCGTGGCCTAATGGTTAGAGAATCGGACTCGTAACCCAAAGGTTGCAGGTTTGAGTCTCGTACCGGCAGGGATTGTAGGTGGGGGGAGTGAATGTGCAGCGCTCTCTCCCACCTTCAATACCATGACTGAGGTGCCCTTGAGCAAGGCAAGGGTGCTCCGGGTGTGTGTTCATGGTGTGTGTGTGTGTGTGTGTGTGTGTGTGTGTGTGTGTGTGTTCACTGCTGT
>NW_015539870.1:1186113-1187788 GCF_001515605.1 Sinocyclocheilus anshuiensis
TGTGTGTGTGTGTGTGTGTGTGTGTTCACTGCTGTGTGTGTGCACTTTGGATAGGATAAATGCAGAGCACTAATTCAGAGTATGGGTCACCATACTTGGCCACGTCACTTCACTTTTATATTTACATTTTACATTGGCTGAATAACTGGAAATAAAATCAAGAAACAAAACCCAAACAAAGTATGTGTTTCAATTAATTGAAAATTTTTATTGAATTATTATTTTCCTAGAATCATTATCTTAATGTATATTTTATTTTTGCATCAAGATGCCAGTTTTTAGCAGAAGAGAGAATAAAATAAACAGTGAGATAATGCATGGGCATTCTCAGTTTTCTATTTTTGATTTAATTCAAGATGTTTGTCAAAAAAGTGGAAAAACCCAGGTTTTTAATATTAACCTGAAATGATTTTTCTATTCTGAAAGTTAACATGTGAAGCCACTATTTAACTAATATTTTTGTAATTTTACAGAAATGCTACAGGAGAAGGCCTCAGCTGTGGCTGATGAAGGTATGACCGTGGCCCAGTCGGGTGGGCGTCCTGAGCTTGCCAGTGATTCCTCGCATTTGGGCCTGCCTACAACTCCCAGCATTCCCCAGAACAATGAACCTGACCAGGTAGCCAATCAGCTGCATTCTTTTAATGACTCCTGACTTGTAGGTCTTCAAGTCTACGAAGAGATGTAATGTAACATAACAGCTTTATTGCTAAAACACAAAATAAAATGAATTACAGTGAAAAAAGTTAATATATTTTTTTCTACTTTTCACTTGAGTGGTATTTAGTGCCATATTTAAGTTTTTCCACTGACAAGGACTCATTATCATTGGTCTTTTTTTGTGCATGGACCTTTAGAACATTGAAAACATCAAAGTGGTTCTTCACGACAGGGAACTATGGAAGAAGTTTCATGAGGCCGGAACCGAGATGATCATCACCAAAGCAGGCAGGCAAGAAAAGCATAATTTCCATCCACCCATCTTCATAGATTTTAGACATTAACAGAGACAAAGAGAAAAGTGGTGTAACTAGGCCATCTTGCTTCCAGTAAGAAATGCAAATGTGAAACCTTGTTTTACCAAGAGGCTCAGTTGCATGAAATGCTGAAGCCCTTTTATGGAATGCTTATAAAATATTAAGCGACTAAAGGCAGGGTGCGATTCTGAAGGTCGGAACGTCGTGAGCTCTGGCACATGTCACGATTGAGTTTATCCGAAAATCGTACGGAGGCAGTCACACACGACACGAATTTACTACGATTTTACAAACTCTGACGTAAGCATTACGTTTCGCGCCATTCATAAAAATATGGATTCTGAGGACGAAATAGTTTTCTTTGTAGCAGGCGGCTTGTGACGTCCAAAAAAAAAAGACAAAGTACATGGCAACGAGACTGGCTGAAAAGCAGAGAAAAGCATGGACTTTCTGTTCTTCATAAAGAACTCGAGGGAGTAGCCTAGGCCATTTCTGAATTTCTGCTCGTTTTGCCGGAAATACAACAGGCATATTCATTCATAAAGCTGAATGGCAAATTTGGCACATTCGGAATAACAAAAAAAAAAATAGAACTGTATAATTAAACTAAAATTATTATAGGCTATATGGTTTTTGTCATCTTCTGATTGGTCAACTTCAGATGGATCGCCAAATCGTCTCGTTCAACCGCACATACG
>NW_015539870.1:1187798-1222281 GCF_001515605.1 Sinocyclocheilus anshuiensis
TCGTAACGTCTCGGATCGGCCCGTAATTCTTCTCACACGGTACGAGCCGCGACCATGCGAGCATCTGCGATTTTCTCCCAAGAGAAAAAAAATCACCTGCGAGCTCGTACGACAGCAAAAATCGCACCGTGTACGCCCACCTTAAGGTAAAGCAAGGCGGAATTCCTGTGCCTAGAAATATCTAATTGAAAACACAAACTGCTGCCCCATGTGTTAGATTTAATGTGCCCTGTGGATTAAGAGCAGGACCCTGGATATTAAGCAGAGAATGAGTCAATGCTCTCTGCCAGTCTTAACCAACAGTTTCTCAGCGCTTCTCTGTGGAAATGCAAAAGGTCACCACAATTTTTCTTTAATGCTGTAACATTGTGAGGGATGGGCTTCCCCCTGTCCAACTGATAAAGTGCTCCAAGAATCCTCAAACCCTTTGAAGAGCCAAAGCACTGTTCAGTCGGACAGCTGCGCACAGAACAGGAGACTGTACTTCCTCATAGTTCCAACAACAGATGGGCTCATTTCATTTTACATACTTCAGTGTATAATGGACACCAGGCTCTGGTAAAGATGCTCAATATGTCAATCGAGCCATGAAGCAGGAAGAGCTTTTCACCATTTCATTTTCTTTTTTTGAGGGGAATATGACTTGTAGGACATTAGACAGCCATTCACTGAACTGTAAATCTTGAGAAAACTTGCCAGGTTTCTTCACGATGGCTCCCATAACACAAAATTGAGGCCAATTTCATGCAATGATTCTCATCGGGGTCTTGTTACATAGCAGGCTTGAGCCATGTCTGCACGGTATATGCCGTTTGACAGTATAGGTTTACGCTGAAGAATAATACACCCTTATATAAAATGATATAGTAACAAAAATTGCTTATGACAATATTTTGCTTCTGTGAATTCCACAAACAAGGCAAAAATCCAAAGAATAATATCATGTTAAAATTTGAGTGTGTCAGACCTCAAGACTAAAAGAGTTTTTGTAATCAAAAAGTGATTTACTTTAGCATAAACAGTAAAACAATCCCCCAGTCATGCAACTAGCACTACATTCTATGCAGAGAAAGTGGGTCATACATGGTGTTAAAAATATTCTGGGTTCAGTACAAGCTCAGTTAACAGCATTTGTGGCATAATGTTGATTACCACAAAAAATTATTTCCACTTTAAACCTAAAATGACAGTAAAAGTGATGATTTAAACAGCTCCACAGCTTAAATAATACACAGGTTTTAAGAGAATTCAGTGCATTAATAAAAGTACACATTTCTGCTTTTAAATCCTCCAAAATTGGACCCATTTATTTCCATGTTAAGTGCCTTATTTTAACGTCGATTTTTGCAAGTAAAATTTTGCAAGTAATTTTTATAATTTTTTTGGTACTCAACATTATGTATGCTGTCGATTGAACTTAACTTGTGTTGAACTCAGAATATTCCTTTGAAGAAGTGAGGAAACTCTGCTACAACAGGTCTTATTGCACATACAGTCTGCGGCCCAGTACTAAGCACTAAGCATGACTATTGAAAGCAGCCGGCTGGTGTTTCTTGTACACAGCCTGTCAGAGTAAGCATCAGCTAGGCTGATGAGAGAAGCTCGGTGCCCCGTTAGATCATGTCTCCCAGGCCCTAAAGGACCTATCTTGCTTCATCATCTAGCTCCTTTTGATCTAGCCATTCTGCCGACTCCTTCAGATAGTATGAATCACTGAAAGCGCAGGCATGCAAAAGCACTAAATGAAACAGCTGGCATAATGCGCATGCTGACACCGATATGATACACCTTCATACTTGCCATTTCTCATTGTCGTCCTCATACATATACACTAAAGCGCAGACCCACCCATAAACAGTGCTTTTACTGAGATAACTAAAAAAGTAACCATATCACTTGAAAGAATTTTATTCCCATGGATATCTACAAACTTGACATGTAATATATACCAAAAATTAAAACTGTGCCATCATTTACTCACCCTCATGTCATTCCAAACCTCTCTGACTTTCTTCTGGGGAAAAAAGAAGATATTTAGCCATGTGATCTACTGTGGCAGCCATTATGTCAAAATGTTGCATAAATGGAAAGAGCATTACATATCCCTCAGCTGTTTACATGTGTGTCTTGAGTAAATGTGTTTTACTCTAGATGTATTACATCTTCGCTGTTAGTACTGTAAATACTGAAGTTAATTTTTCCTAACGATTTTCTTAACATGAATAATTCATTTTAGACAGATTTGCATATTTTGAAAATGTCTACATGTTCAGTACATAAAAGTACATACAGAAGAACTCTTGTAATGTTTAATGTAATACTAAGGTAGCATTTTACAGTAAGTTTTATTTAGCGAGTGCAACAGGTATCATAAAACGTTACTAATAGCAATAAATATTATAAAAGAACATAATGAACAATAGTATATTTATAAATTGACTTCATAAATATACACTCATAATTAACCAAGATTTTAAAAATACCGTTTAAATAAATTACAATTCAATAAAAATGTAGTAAAAGTTCATAGTTCATGACACCAAAATGCATTCACTAATGTTAACTAATTGAATCTAATTGTAAAGTGTAGAAACAATGTCAGAACCAACAGCAAAATAAGATAGTGGATGATAATTTTTGGAATTATTGACACCGAAGGACAAGGAAACACATCATCATCAGACAAAGCCTGATGGATAGGTTTAAGATGTTCCTGATGGCTTAAAGCAAATCTATAGCAATCTCTTGCCCAGCGTGATTTACATTGATTGGATTGTAGACCTGAGCCAGACATGGAGCTTTACCTTTCCCTGAGCTCTTCCTTTGGGTATTAAAGGTAGTGCTTTCAGGGAACTTTTTACATAGTGCAGGCCTGAGTAACTCTGCATTTGCAAATGCAATGAAATGATTCAGTTCAGGGCACATTTATTTGCCGTAATGTATGACTGTTGGTGGAACCTCAAGAAAGTAATGCACTGCAGTGGAACTTTCTGGAGGAGTGGAGTGGTGCAATGGGGCTGTTTAGCTGCCCACTGTTTAAAAGACCTGCCATTAAAAAAGCACTCAGAGTTTATAAGGGGACTTGATCTTTTTGCAACTTTGCAGATGATTAAAAAAAAAAGTCTTCTGGATATTTCATGTGAAGAGGTCACCAAAGGTAGCTACATTGACTTGTTTTATGACTGCGTCTGCTATATTAGCATATTCTGTCTGTCATCTCAGCTTTACCTGTATCTGAACAAAATATAGATCCCACATTTTATAGAGCGGCTCCTTCAAAACAGAGTCAATCCCTAAAAATATATATCTGTCCAAAAGCAAATCAGTACCAGGTACAGATCATGACTCCTTATATGGGGTTGTCGAGCATAACAGTTAAATTTTATGCTTTAGGTTTTATGATTTTTTTGAAGTGTAGCCTTTTATAGTAAGATGATTTTCAGAGGATTGTCTGGGGATGCTTGAGCATGCAGCCTTCTTTGAGATTTAAGCGACCTTTTGTGCTTCTTAAACAGTAGTATGTAGATAAAAAGAACTTAAAAAAAAAACAGAAATAAAATTATTGATAAAAAAAAAAAAGTAGTGAATAAATGAATAAAATTATTTCTCATCATTTAACAACACCTGAAGCGATTAAGTTCTATTTCAATGTGACATCATCTTTCAATGGTAAGGCACTATTTTTAACCCTGATGGTATCATTTGTACTTTTTTAGGCGAATGTTTCCCAGCTACAAAGTTAAAGTCACAGGAATGAATCCCAAGACCAAATACATCCTTTTAACTGACATTGTTCCAGCTGATGACCATCGGTACAAGTTCTGTGACAACAAGTGGTGAGTTCACTATTCCTTTATATATTTTTAATGTTCCTTGTTTTTTTCTTTGAGCAAGGCTCACAATAGAATAATTAGAATAACCACATTCTGGAAAGTTGTGCTTGAACATGCAATAGCAAATATGACATGATCAGAAAAGTGACTGGTCCCTTCAGGCATCTGGACAAACACAATCTGGACAAAAATTTGCATGTTTTACATTTTGCGGTCTCCTCCAGTCTCTTTGATTCTAAGTTTGTTGAATTGAGTGGATAAATGGTGCCATTCACCATTCTACACAGTACAATTTTTTAACACACTTTATACTCGTTTGAGTAAACGTGAACTGTCTTTTTATAAAATGAGAATGTATCCAATAAAACACTTTTTGCAAAGGCCAACACTGAAGGAAACTCAAATTGCAACCATATTTATTAGCAAACAATGTGCCGTCTGCATCAGTTTATTCATGCAATGCTGGCTAGTTCTGGCTGTGGATTGTCATTAGCACAGAGTTAATTACTGTAGGCTACAGCAGGCAGTCTGTCAAAACCAATGGGCTTAAAACAGCTGGGTTATGCATGCTGTCCTCTTTGTGACCCTGTGCCTCTGGCAATGCCACTAGATATGGGTACCATACACCCATGCAACATTTGGCACCAGAAATAAGTCAGACCTGTTTGAATCCAGCATGGGGAAAAAATTAAATAACGATGGCACGCAAATCTCAATGAATTGCATGTTTTGTTACGAGAACGAATATTTTATGACCATTTCTCAAAATCTGTGGGATAGACTGGAATTCCAGCAGTTGCCAGCATCGGTTCTGGAGATCTTCAGCAACACCTTCAAGGCACACAATTAGCAGTGATGTTATGGTCAAAGCAGCCACCCCAAATCTTTGGGAATTACTCCCATAATGTCACGGACATAACCACTCGTGCTCTGAATCTGTCATTAATGTACAGATGTTCTGCATAAAGCCTTTCTGTAGTCTGCGGCTATATCCTATATAGAATTTGTGCAACACTGAAAAACTATTTTCCTTTTAAAAGCGTTATGGCATGATGTCAGAGGTGCTGGAAAGCTATGTAGTACTAGAAGAGAAAATCTGGGGGACAGTCTAAATCACTGCACCAACAACTATTAGCTACAGGTCTTTTGCAAATGTTGCTAGTGCCTCTTAGGGTTGTCAAAAAAAAATCGTATGTTCTTTTCCATAGGATGGTAGCAGGAAAAGCAGAGCCTGCCATGCCTGGAAGACTCTACGTCCACCCAGACTCTCCTGCAACAGGGGCCCATTGGATGAGACAGCTGGTCTCCTTTCAAAAGCTGAAGCTCACAAACAACCACCTTGATCCATTTGGGCACGTGAGTGGCCGTAAACAAATTATTTTCAAAAAATCTGAGCTTTGACATTAAAACTTTGGATCTGATGAGACAGTGGGCAAGTAAGAGAGCATTACAAGGTGGACTAGGTGGGACACAAAATGTAGTGGACATAGCAACCGATCTTTTGTTTGGTATTGTGACAATCATCCAAGTGAAACAGATTAATAAAAAAAAACAAAGTGTAGGGTGGGGGGGGGGCTTGCCTTCTATCTGTCAGTTGATGATTGTATGGAGGCAGATCTGAATGCAAGCTTAAGTTCAATTGTAAGAAAGAGGCAGAGTTTAAGAGGACAAAATTATTGGATAAGACCAGTATACGTCACCAGAGAGTATGTTTCTCCAGAAGATCGAGCTATGACATTTTTCAAAATCTGTGGGATAGACTGGAATTCTGTCTGAGACTAAGGCACAAAAGCATTTAATTTCCCAGAGTTTTTATTTCTTTAAACTGAAATTACATTGGAATTAAACCTTCAAGCAAGGCTGTCAAAGGTTTAAAAGACAAAACATGTTTAAGTCTATCTTGACAAACATTTTTCGTTGCTAAAAATTACTTTTCAACTCCCTCCAAATTCAATTGGAATTACAATTCTGCGTCCTGTTCAGTTCTGAATGAATACACCTCATGTGAGAGTTATGGTAAGGGTCATCTTGAGAAAGTAGAAGAAAGGAGAAGAGAGATTGTGGAGCAGAGGTGAGGAGTCTGACCATGGCAGCGCTGCCCAAAGGAGCCTGTGGACCTAGCTTGTCTGATGCAATAACATCAGAAGCAAGCTCATTAGGTTCATAACCTGTCAGAACGGCACAAAGTTGGCCTGTCAGGATTAGTTGAATGCCTAGGAAGTGATAAGGGCGAGTAATGAGCTTGGAAAGAGGTTGCTAAGCTCTACTGACGCCCACAACAGCAGGGACACCGTGGCTGACCGAAAGCCCCAATACAGGCCGACACTGTAGCCATGTTAGTGCACGCCACACAAGTCACAGGCAAAACATGCGCTAAAGATAGGAGTCCCAGATATAAAAATGCTGTGCTGATGATAATAATTTTTATGTTATGAAAATGACACAAAAATATTAAGCAGCAAAAACTGCATTCAACATTGATACTAATAAGAAATATTTCCTGAGCACCAAATCAGCATATTAGCATGATTTCTAAAGGATCACATGACACTGAAGAGGAGTAATGGCTGCTGAAAATTCACCATTGCCATGACCAGAATAAATAACATTTTAAAATTATATTAAAGTAGGAAACAGTTATTCAGAATTGTAATAATATTTCACAATATTACTATTTGTACTGTATTTTTATTTTTTAAATAAATGCTGCCTTGTTGAACATAAGAGACTTTCAAAAACATAAAAAAAGCTTACCAAACTGACCCCAAATGTTTGGACGATATACTTTATATACAATATTGGCCAATACATAAAAAAAAACTCCAATATTAACTGATAACCAATATTTTTTTAGTTTTTCAGAAAGTATGGAAATTGTGATATATTGGCATGTCCACAACACCATGCTTTGATTTCCTTTGCTAGGCCACTGACCACACATACACCCAACACCCAAAGATATTTATAAGCTCTCTGTAGACTGAACTTGCAGGAATATTTTTGGTGCAGGGCCATCTAGCTTTAAGGTCACATGACACAACTTCTATTCCCAAAAATAGATCTTAGATTAAAAGCAAACATTGAGATGAAAGGCAAGGACCAGCCTCGGAGTCTGCATTGATCTGAAAGGGGTGCTTGATTAATATATTTGGCCAGCACACATCCCTGTATCTGAATCATCAGTGCAGCTCGTATCACATGGTATTACCTCAAGACGCTAGCCAGCCAACCAGGCAAAGGTCAGATGTGTCTGCATTCACCCAATGAAGTGCTCAAACCATTCATTTGGCTGGGGCTACCGTCTGTGTATGAAATGGGGGGATTGACCTGAGGTTGCCCTCCGTGCACTAGTGCTCCTAACTCCTCTTTAAAAAGTGCAGCTACGAGGAGAGCTGCCTCACTCTCTGTCTGAGAGTCGACATAACAAAGGGAAGGGCCTTGATGCTTATTGGCCCTGACAGAACTGTGTTGGGGATGACCCTAACTAAACGCTTCACTGAACACCGAACACATGGATGCACTGAGCAGACTGGTGCTAGAACACTATGATCAAACACACATACACAAAAGATCCAATTGGATTACTTGCATACAACACAGAACAAAAGCTTTTGACATATTTATTGATCCTGTCACATTAACATATACTGTACATTAACAGCCTCATTAGTGTTCAACATACAGTTTTGTACACTTTGATATTCCCAAAAACCTACAATATGGGTGTAAGAGGATCGTACATATAGGTATTTATGTATTCACGGCTTTAGAAATGTAAATTTTTAAATGTAAAATTTATTGTAGGAATAATAAAAAATGTACCTGGAGCATTTTAGAATGATTTCTGAAGGATCATGTGACACTGAAGAATGGAGTAATGGCTGCTGAAAATTCAGTGTTGCCATCACAGGAATAAATCACAAAATTATTTTTAAAAATAGTTAAAAAAGATAAGTTATTTTAAATTGTAAAAAATATTTTTTAATATTACCGTTTTAGAATTTACTGTATTTTTGATTAAATAAATGCAGCAGAGACTTTCAAAAACATAAAACATTTTATGACCCCAAACCTTTGAAGTTTTTGAACCACATTTTAAAACAAATATTTATCATATATATTTGTATAGTTATAGTTAACTTTTTTCTAAAGCCCTAATCCCAACCCATACACTAAACCTAACCGTTTTTCCACACACACACACACACACACATATATATATATTTATTACCAATTACATACATATAGTGACAATATACTATACAGATATATAGCTATTTTTGAACTATGATGAAATTGAACAATTACAACCCAATAATTTAATATTCTGTAACCCTAAAAGGGTTTGTTAACATAATGTATGCGTAAATAATGCGTCAAGTGCTGTCAGTCTGTTAATAACGTGTTTAAATTGTATGAAAATGTATATGCATTAGAATTAACTATTTAAAAAAATGGAAAAGGTCTCTTTTTGTTAATATTCTATTTTAATTGCACTTCTGTTCTCAGATCATCTTGAACTCAATGCACAAATACCAGCCCAGGTTACACATCGTGAAGGCTGATGAGAACAATGCCTTTGGCTCTAAGAACACGGCCTACTGCACTCACGTCTTCCATGAGACAGCTTTCATCTCTGTTACATCCTATCAGAACCATAAGGTACCAACACAACCTGACCATAATACAATAGTGTCTCACACTATTGCAAACTATTGCTCACACCTGCAGTTATGTTTAAAATACACTGCAATTACTAACTTGTTTGTTTTTTATAGATCACCCAGTTAAAAATTGAGAACAATCCTTTTGCCAAAGGTTTCCGTGGCAGCGACGAGGGTGATTTGCGTGTGTCCAGACTTCAAGGGTAAGATTATAATTTTAAATATGCTGCATAATGTACCAAATAGATATCTTACTGACCAAGTGACCCTTTTCCTAGGAAAGATTACCCTGTGATTTCTAAGAACATGGTCCGGCACAGGCTTATCTCATCACATGGCCATCTGTCAGGAAAACTGGGTGCAGGTGTGCTGAGTAGCCACCCGCAGGTGGTTTCTCACTATCAGTATGACAGTGGCGTCCCTCTACCGAACTCTGATTCCCAGGAAACACTCTCTAACTCCTTCCCATCTAGCCGGGAATCCAGCCTTCTTTACCACTGCTTCAAGCACAGAGGTACATAGCTGTGGCAACCACCTTATTTGCCAAAAAACCGTGTTAATCCTGACTATAGATGCATGATTATTAGTACCATAGTCAGTTTAGTCAGTCAGTTATAGTCATAGTCAGTCAGTTTTTATATACAGGTGCATCTCAATAAATTAGAATGTCGTGGAAAAGTTCATTTATTTCAGTAATTCAACTCAAATTGTGAAACTCGTGTATTAAATAAATTCAATGCACACAGACTGAAGTAGTTTAAGTCTTTGGTTCGATATCAGCTGTGCTCATTTCCTGTATTTTTACACTTAGATTTCCTTTGCAGTCATCTAACGTTCACTTAAAATTCATATTAAAAAATGCTAATAATTTAATAACACAAATGTAATCTTTAATCAATCTCAAAATATTTTTTATACTCTACATTCTAATACTGTTGCCTAAATTCACTTGTAGCATTTAGACTGATTAAATTCAATTATTTTAAATGCTACAAGTAAATGTAAGCATCATAACATTAGTTTTTTATTAATAATATAATATAATATAATATATATTAATAAGATTATTGGCATGGGCGCATCCCTAGTCCTGACATAAATTCTGACTAGCTGCACTTTTTATGAAGTATTTAGAGTACATTAAAAAAAAAAACGGATGCATTTTCAACCACGTGTATTCATTATATTTTCTTTTAGATAACACAAGGCATTTGGAACTGGGATGCAAACGACCCTATCTTGACACAACAGCCTCTGCAGTTACAGATGAGCACTACTTGCGCTCCCGTCCATCCTACGATCCACCCCTGCTGTCCCACCCATACTGCAGCGAGGCATTGGGCTCTAGAGAGGCATGTATGTATGGAGGAATGGAGGGAGAGGCAGGGGGCACAGTGGGTGCTGATGATCTCCCAGCCCCCTCCCTGAACTGCAATATGTGGGCGTCAGTGCAGCCGTATCCTCGTTATGGCATGCAAACTGTGGAGGCTATGCCATACCAGCCATTTCCCGCCCACTTCAACAGCCCAGCCTCCGTTCCCTCTGTGGTTCCCCACCACTCACCGTCCATGCAGCATCCACATCCAGCACCTCCCGACCTAGTTACGTTTACCACACAGCGGGTGTTGCCACCCACACCATCTTCAGCTTCCTCCTCCCCCTCCGGCCCTGCCCCCCATGATAGAGCACATTCCTCGCTGTTTCATAGGAAGCTTGGATCACCGTTACGTTCACAAAGGGATTTCACAGGCTATCCGACCCACAGCCCCACTTCAACACGAGAACCAGCCTATCAATACCAAACGGGCCTCAGCAGTGTTGGGCCACACTGGACTGACAGTTAAAGAGTGACCCACAGCACCATCTACAACTATATTCCTCTTCAGCTAAGAGCAACAAACTATCTCTGAACAACAACTGCAATGAGATTATTTTTACGTACAGCCATGATACTAAATTGTAAAGCAAAGCCATAAATATATTTAGCCTAATAGTATAGGAAGCCCACAATTTGTGGCACTGTGTATTTATTTGAATTCGAGATACGACTAGAGTAGCAGTTCATGCGCGGGTGGTGAAGACAAGCACAAATGGCATTAAAGGGTTAGCTCAGTCAAAAATGAAAAAAATCTTCTTTGGTGAATAAAGATCATCATACAAATTTGCTACGGCATTAAGGCAAGAAAGCAATGGCAGACTTTCATTTTTGGATAAACTGTCCTTTTAAGATGAACCTTTTCAGTGCCGACTTTTTGTATGAAGCACAAAATGTGTGTGCCAATTGAAATTGTGCTCTGCTTGAGAGATTTTGTGTATTAGGTGCATAATGAAAAAAGTCAATGGATTATATTGAGAAGTTTAGTTGTTAGTTAACCTAAACAGACTTAGTTATTACTAAGGCTGCCTTTTTCCCCTTCAAATGTTAGAGTGTAAAACCTGGGCCGAGCCCAAAGATTGGTTGGAGTTATTTTCTGGGTGTTATTAAGAGATCCTTATTTTTTCCTGTTAACGCAATAAAGTTTTAAACAAAAAAAGTTTATTTTTTTCCATTTAATATATTAAATTTAAATGGAATTGCTAATGTACTGATGCTATGCAATTGCTACTATATCTTTGTAATGTAATCACAACAATGAAGCTATTAAATATTAAAACACCTGACCCTCTACCGTAATCAAATAATAAAATGATATTTATGGTAAAAAACAAAAATACATACCGGACTTACAGCTCAGATTAAAGTGGTCTTGGATTGGCTCCGATACTTTTCCTCCGTTTCCGTTGGACTGTGTCTGTAAATGGAGTGTGGGGCAGGTTGAACGATATGTGCTAGAAGAGAAGTGTTTGAGTTGTGAGTCTGGCAGTGGCACCAAATCATTGTCCAAATTTGTTCAATTAGTGCAATGCGACATCAGAGAATTCCTTGCAACCAGATGGAAGCTTAAAGAGTGATCATTAAGAGAGGAATAGAGAAGAACAGAGAACTCATCTGAAGTCCAAAACTCAACTGGCTGGGTTGGAAAATCCTTAAGAGGTCAACAAAGTAAAACAGCCTCTGCAGGCAGGCAGCCACAAGTCAAACTCAAAGAGAATGTGGTAATACTGGTAAGCACTGCGGTTCTAATTAACGAAAACAGGATGTGTTAAGGGAGCATATAGTGGTGAATGTACTCGCACTACATCATTTAAATTGGGAAAACTGACAAAAAGTCAGTTAATTCAGCATGTGACTAATTATATCCATAGGCATTTCAGATTTTTGCACAAGTTGAATAAACTGTACCTTTTTTAATTTCCCATGATGAGTCCATTGTGTGACATTGTTTCCAAGGCCTCCTGTTTGAATGGACTGCGGAAGGTAAATATAGGATGGTTAATTAACAACTAAGAAATATAAAATAATGATCTATAGATAACACTCAAATTTCAACCCACCTGAATGTGGTAGATGCTAAAATTCCAAGTGTGGTTTTTATGGACCATTGGATGATTTTTGGTTGCGTTACTGAGACATGTTTGCTTTATTGCCATGCTATTACTCATAATAAGCTCTGACTAAAATTACCTAATTAACTAATATCTACAGATGTGTTTAAGAACAAATTTAGAAAATTTGAAAATAATGATTATTTCAATATCAGCTACCAGCCATAAGAAAAATAATAAAACAAAAAAGTGATTGTGGAATATTATTTTGGTTAAATCTTTTTTTTTTAAATAATGGTGCATCACAAGAAATATGCTATAATGTGTGCAATAATATTTATTCTAATAATCCATAATTCTATAATGAATATATGCTATAAAATAGGTTATGTTGTCACAAGAAAACTAAAGGAGTTTTTTAAAAGTCACATTGGATGAGAGTATCTGCTAAACTGTTTTCATTCTGATAAATTGATGAAAAGAAGTGCTAGGTGATGTGATTTTTGTGACTTTATTTAACTACAAACAAGTAAAAAATTAGTTGATTTGTATAAAGCAGGGTTCTCAGAACATAAGGGGAAAAAAGTAGTTATAACAAAAAAATATTACCTCATTGTGATAAAAATAAAAGGGACATTAAAAGGCAAATGGGAAATGCAGTTGATTCCTCTGAATGGGTTCCAGGTTAGATTGTAGAGAAGAACTGGACTGCTGATGAAACCAAGCAGATCTAAGGGGAAGGGAGGAAATGAGAACATCAGACTCTGGCTCTTTGAAATGCTCCAAAAAGCATTTTGATTTACATGAGTGATACACAATCCAAGAATGAATCCCATAAAGTACCAATAGAGTAATAGGACACATGAGCTTGAAGTAAATAGCCATTGTATTATACATAACTTCAATGGAGTGCTGTTCTGTTTTTGACTGGGTTCAAGTACAGGAAGTGTCATGTGGTACTTTAATATGCTTTTAAAAACTGAAACACTCTCCCTTACCAAATCCCATCTGATAAATCTAGGATCACTTAAAAAGAGCCCTCATTGTCATCTGATCAAAACTTAGCCGGCCTTTTTTTTTTTTTAAACCAAAGCTTTGGTAGCACATAAAAAGACAAACTGGACCTATAAGATTCATGCAATTTAACTTTCCACATAAAAAGCCGTCTATCTCCATTAAAACAGAGCCAGATTTAAGCCTCACACAGAATACTCCAGCTTGTAGTATCTATCTAAATTTGGACGTGGGGGGGCATCTGGAACTCATTGGAGGAGATATCCCTTGCCCTCCACTTGCAGCTTCCCACTGTCGTCCCTAAATCCCATCTGAGAGCCACCTTGGCAAGGCAACTCTCTGACCCAGCAGCTTAAGTCACTCTTCCTTGTAAAATGTTGGAATCGGCTCTTCGAAGGAGCACTCAGAAGCACGCTTTAAATACTTTGAGGGTATTTAATATCAAGTCAATTATGGCCTTTCTTGGGCCCAGTAAATAGTCAATTAGTGGATAATTCTGATTTGATCCACATGCGGCCAGATCCGCTGGGGCGACCGGACAGCTTTGCATTCACCGGGCCCGCCAACACTCTTGGGATAAAAAAAGGGGGTGACTGAAACGGGAGGGGCACTACATGTAGCCCTTTTTTTGTGCCTCACCTGCCCATTGCAGCAGGCATAAATGCTGTCAAGTCTAAAGCTAAGTTGTTTTTTGCACTTTCAGTGACTTTGGAATAAAAGCGAAGTCATAATCCCTCAAGCTGGAGTTGTCTGTGGTCTTGCTGCATTGGAAATGGGGGGGGGTTGACTGATCTTAGACAAGAGGGTGGGCTTTAGGAGGAGGGCCAAATTGGGAGATTCAGAGGTCCAACTCAAGGCGGTATCCCTTGATCAAAAGGTACATCTGGTCGACTCCATTAAAACATAAACCCAACTGTAGAAAATTGGGGTCCAACATTACTGAGTGGCTTTGGATAAAAGCACCAATAAAAATAAATAATTGTATTATATACATACTGCGGATTAGAGTTTGCTAAAGAAATGGTGGATGGATTAATCGTTTATCCATCGGATTATATAAAGGCCTGTGATGTTGATATATAGTGTGCTGTGATGGCAGAAGAACACAGGCAACAAACAAGCTCAAATTTGGGGCTAATTTTTTTATAAAAGGCTATTTAACCAATCACAACAAAGCTTCTCAAAGTGAACAATGTTGATCTGTATCCAAATACATACTTTACTGGAACATGAACATTTTCAACAAAAAAAAACAACAACAACATATGATTATAAAAACTGCTGTGGTTGGATTTGAGGACTACACATGCATAGTCTTCACATTACCTCATCGTTGCATCACATTTGCTGGCCAACTAATGGCTTAGCATGTGAACCTGTGTGTGTGTAGTCAAGGAAAGAGCAGGTTCTGGATGGCAAATTAGTGTTTGAAAGCGTGATACGCCTTTGTGCACTTCAATACTCCACCTCTGCGCTCTCAACAGAGTTTCTGTTGGGTCTAGAGAGCCAATCAGCGGTTAAAACACCGAGGTCTGCCCCTTTCACAAGCCCCCAATCTTAACACGGCATCCTGGAGTGTGTGCTCAGGACCAAAAGGAAATGCAGGAAGTGTTGCACCGAATAAACCAACCAGCGAGAGGGTTCTTGCAGAATACACATGATTAAAGTAACCGAGCCTGCTTACCTCTGTATTTTATGAGTGGTAGAGCAACTGTACAGGTCAAAGGAAAGAGATCAGATTCCTTAGTCACATGACCAGGCACACAATTAGGCATTGATTGTTTTGAGAACAAGATGCAGCATTTGGTCTTGAGGGGACCTCCTTGAGTACTAGAGCCCTGCACGGGCCTCAAATATAGGCCCTGGGCCGAGATGCTCAGGACCTAGCCCGGCCCGTGTCCGACAGCTCATCAGAATTCTTGGCCCGAGTCCGACCCGAGCCTGTCTTTTTTTTTCCCTTTCTCCCAAAACAGCTTATACTACTGTTTCAGCGATTAAAATAGTTCAGTTTTGCATGTAATGTCAAAGTGATTATATTTTGTTTCGTTTTTTTATTAAGTTCATTTAGAAAAACGTTTGGAGCATGTTTTTGTTCGTTAAATGCAAGTTTTGTTTTTTAAAGGGGTCATATGATGCTTTTTTAAAGATCATTATTTTGTGTATTTGGTGTAACAGAATATGTTGACATGCTTTAATGTTCAAAAATCACATTATTTTTCAAATACTGTACATTATTGTAGGTCCTCTATGCCCCGCCTCTCTCAAACGCTTGTTTTCTACAAAGTCCCTCCTTCCGACAAGCGCAGTCTGCTTTAACTTTGATAAAGAATATCTCTTTGGTTTTGAGACTTTAGTCTTTGCAACTTCAGGGATCTTATCTATTCACGAACAGCTTGTAACACTTCAAAGAGAAAGGAAAACTTGAAATCGCATCATATGACCCCTTTAAAATAACGACCAAGCGGCCAGCGGCAGACAGAGTTGATCATGTTTGATCAATTTAGCCTTCTGAAATCATCACGACTTGCCTAAAATAAAATCTATAGATATAAAACAGTTCAAGCATATCACAATGTTAGTTTAAATGTTTAACCTATATAAATGTGCGTTATTAGACGCATATCTAATCGTTTGTGCAGAGAGCTAAAGCGCGCTTTACAGGACATGGAGGCGCCGGCGCGATCACTTGCATTGGAAACAACGTAAAATATGCTGTAATTTTTGCTCATAAAAGGTAAGAGTAATACATCACTCGGAAATGTAAATGGTCTACTTTTATTTGTGTGCACTCACAATATCAACAAAACATTGTGCTTTTATAAAATAAAGGATAAATACAAGATGCGCTTTCTGCAATTTCGGCCAGGAGCGCTTCACAATGATGAACCGAAACTCAGCGAATACTTGCCTCACAGACTTGCTAAATATATCTATAGAATATTTTAAATTACTACCTTAAAACGAAATTATTCAAATCAAAAACAAAAACTATTTTTACGGATTTTATAAAATCCGTAAACATGCATTTCTCTCTAAAGGCGCGTCCGATGAGGAGATGGCAAGTCAGGATCGTCATCTTCATCTTTGCGACACGGACTCAGAAAACACTAATTTATTAATAAATAATTCAAATATCTCCTTATTATTGCTAATGCGTGCGTATATTCGTTGCGTATTGCATAGTCTATGTATAATATGCCTATTTATAATATAATCAATATTTCATACAGTAGCCTGTGTGTGCTCTGCGCGTATATGGGCACAATAAAACGAGAGAAGCTAAATGAGCCCGAGTACGATCTGTAAGAAAAAAAAAATAATGGCCCGAGCCCGGCCTGAATGGACTCAGCGTGTCGGGCCCCGTCGGGCTTGCAGGCCTCTATCGAGTACACAGACTCTTAGTGACAAAATTGAGTTTACAACAACGGATTCCTTCCTTCCACAGGTCCAAGTCTTTGACTCCCACATCAGCACTCCTTTAAAGGCATTAGTCATTTAAGGAAGTGGAAAACCAATCTGTTTAAGCTTGAGACACTGTTTATGCTTACCTCACTTGTACCAGTTCTGTTACTACAGCACATATTCCGTTTATTTGACCAAAATAACAAATGAATGAAGACTTGACAGAAAAGACTCAACAGGGGCTGTCTGGAGTGGATAGTACTTTGGTTTAATGAATAGGGACAGGTCTATTCAAAGAGGCAAGGTATTGTGTATAAGGAAAGCAGAATGCCTGCCAGTTTTCAACCATCTAGAGTGTCAATCCCCTCTACTGGCTGAACACGGTTACTGCAGAGCCATGGAGGTGTTGGACAAATAATGTTGTAATTTAATGACATGGTTCCTGTGGCAAGTTATTGGTTATCCATATTAAAGAACAACATTGTAAATGCAAATGTAATGCTATGTTTAAATGGTTAGTTCACCCAAAAATAAAAATTCTATCATCACTTACCCTCACATCACTATATATATATATATATATATATATAATGAAAGTAAATGGGGTCCAATGCTGTTTTGGGTCCCACAAACTTCACTGTATGGACAAAAACGGTTCAAAATAATATCTTATTTTGCGTTTTGCAGAAGAGATTAAGTCACTCAGGTTTGGAACGACATGACAGTAAGAAAATGGTGCCAGAACCTGCAGCCTGTGTCTTCCAGAATCACCTCTATCACTTGTAATGTTGCTCCCATGAGAGGCTGGCAATCCAAAAAACTGTGAGAAGATCTTGGGATTAGCCTGGAAAAAGCAACTTCAAAGCCACTGGCTATTTTATTTGTCCTCTTAAAAATCCCAGTTGAGATTCTCTGCCTCCCAAGACCTCACCTTCAGCTGATGCCTGTGCACAGATCAAGTGTTTAGTTTGACAAATACAGCTTATGGAAGATCAGGCCACCAGTGAAAGACAGAGCAGGCAGAGGGGATAAGACCATTGAAAAGTGATTACCTGGCTAAAGGAGGAGCACAATACAAACTTATTTGTCATTTTGCACGCTTTGCCGAGCAAAGCCTGTAATGCTAATTAGCCAGATCCACCGGGCAAATAAAGCTAAAACTAAAGCAGATTGGATTTGTGAGTCATCTGCCACGTCCACCTGTAGGCTTACTGGAAAACTCACAGGTTCAGTTTAGCAGTGCACGCAATCAGTTTTATCTCCGAATACAACACGTTAAATGAATGAGGGCAATGTTCTGGAATCTACAGTAAGTAGACACAAGTACAAATAAAATCATAATACATTGAGATGGACCAGAAGAAAATCAAGCACTTTTCTCGCAATACATACACTAAACTAGCTTATTTTGTTCGGAAAAACTGCTTTAGCACAAAATTCAGCAGAAAATGGCATATTAAATTCTTTTTTACTTTGAAAAACAACATGGAAAACAGATTTCTCCATGTACAAAAGAATCTCCGATACATTTATATAAACAATTGGGAGATAGAACCTTGAGACGGAAGTAAGAGTATGAGTTTAGCACAAACAAATTTTGAATTTGACAAAGGACAAATGGACTTTCCAGGGGCCTCTGGCCAAAAGCGATGCCAACTTGTGGCGCTGTAAGTGCCCTAAGCATGAGATGGAAGGCAAACTTAGAGGATTAGGGTCCTCAGTTAAGGCTCAGAGAGTCTGATCCTCAGAAACAGGTGATCCTTGCTGACTTACATAAAGCTGTCCTGAGCTGATATAGCACCTTGGTCGGAACAGGTGTCTACTGCTTCATGTTGACAAGCTTAACGAAAAAATTGGTCTGTTTAGTGGCTAAACAGGAAAATGACATGCTTTAAAGGTCACGGGATACATTCTTTTTTCTATATCATAAAAATGTTCTGAAGTGAAGCTAAAAAAGTTAAAGCAGTAATACTTATTTCTCAAAGCTAGTGGCTTCTGAGCATTCATTGACATTAAAGTTGAACATCAAACCTGAATCTCAGGTGGGGATTTTCTGCTTAGTCTTATGTAGGTGATCTTTTGTGCCCTCAAGTTTATTTTGAGTCCCTCCAGAGGTAATGAGGGTAAACAAGTTAAAATTACATATATACCGGTAAGATTTAGAGGATAAGGGAAGCACATTGTATTACATTCAAATCGATGTTTCTACCTTAACGAGCAGCCAAGCAAAACAGATAAAGTGGCAATTCACACAGACGTCTGCATTCAGGCTCGGAATGAAGGGCGATACACCTTTTACCTGTCATGCTTGGACACCACTGAAACACTGCAGGAATGGTGGGTATGTGAAGAACGCATGAAAGGTCACAAGATTAGTGACAGGTCATGCTGTCATTATCATGATCAGTGCCAGTAAACACATTACCTTTTTCATACCCTTATGTGTTTCAATAGGCCTCATTTTCAGTACTGTGGGTGGCTGTATATTAGCAGAAGGGCTATGCAAACAAAGATGCCAAGGTTAGACCACTCTAAATGAGTTTGAAAAGCCCTGAGAGAGCAGAAGAATGTTGTTTCTGTCACAAATGTGTGTTTACTTCAAGTGCTTTTCAGGTCATTATTTAGTGTCTTTGGTATGGCTTAAAAACAAACAACAAAAGAAAGAGCTACTGAAGCAAGGAGGGCTTTCTTATATAAGCTGCTGCAGTTTCCCAGACCTCTCCTAAAATTCTACACATCAAATGAGCAAAATTATAGTTTAATGTATAAATCCAGGTTTCTCACTGACTGATATTTTCAGCATCATGCAGCTTCTTAGTATAGTTTTTTTTTAACTTATCAAAATGGCATCAATAGAATGGAAATAAGATTTCCTTTTTTACCAAAGTTTGATTCTAATCTTTATATCTCGCAGACAGAACCAGCAAAACAATTTTTCCATCACCATCCTTTCACACGAAATGCAAATGATCAAATGGTAAAAACAGCAAAATACGGTAACTCTGAGGACTCTTTAGAAGTGTAAAACATATCAGATGGCTGTATGAAAAGGCAAATATGCTGCAGGCAGTGGATATCAGCACTGAGAATGAGATGCCAATTTATAGACTGTTCTCTGATGGCACAGATAACTGTCTGCCACCCAAGACAGCAAAGTTGATTACTTTGTAGCAAACACAAAAAGTCTGGATTCTAATGTTTCTGCAGCTGTTAGCTTTTCTTAGATGCTCTGGATGTTCAAAACCATGTCAAAAACAATGAGACAAGAATCAAAAAGGTATTTGCACTGAGGCAGTAGAGATTTAGTAGAGACTTCTAAGTCAGCGTGTTATTCTAAATTAAAATGTGAAGGGAATTTTGGACTGATATACAAGTTATATACAGATTATTCAATTCAAAATATAAAAATAGAGTAGAAATTATAAAACTAAAATAGCTTAAATGTGATTTAAAACTAAAATAAAAGGAGTAAAAATAAATAAAATGTATAACTGTGCACATATGGTAAGGTATGGTACCACCTCTAGTCAACTAAGACTGATAAAAACAATTAAACTTCCACTGGAGGTTGATACGTCCACACATTTGGCACGTTACCAACTTCAATATCTTATAGAAAATATAACCTTTTGACAGGCTGAACAAAGCATGAAAACACATTCCTTTCTACAGAAGAATGCTACTTTAGTAGCGAAATCAGTTATGACACTTTCTGCTGAACGTGAACTTCAACGTGTCCGTTCATTTTGTCATTGACATGGCATAAGGCACACCATTTAAGCTAAATAAATAGCACTGTCAATCACTTGCATAAACCAATGACAAAGAAATCCAATTACACAATCTCTTCACCATTAATTAACAAAAAATGCAAGGACAAAGGAAACGAGAGACCCACTCAGGTCAGGCTAAAAACACTAGAGAGTGAGAGTGACAGCGAGCAAACAGGGACACATACAGTATAATACCTCTCTACTTGTATTATTACATGTTTTTTTATTTCCCACTTTACTTGTTAATCTTCCTGCTGGTTTAGACAAAGCAGTCTGATATTTCTCTTCTTCGTTTAGACATGCTTAGTTTTTCCTCTTTTCCCAATTAGGCACCGTCTCCCAACTAACATGGAAAACACTCTTACATGCTGTATATATCTATCATACTGTCAATTCTGAAAGGTCATATTCTCAGTGAACTTTGTATATGGTTTAGGACTTTATCTTGTCATCTTCCACACCAAATCCACCAATGAAAGGCATGTCAGGTCAGGTGCATCGTGGTTTGGAATCTGACACTGATGGATATCGAGAACGACTGAGAATGTGACCTCAAAATCTAAACACCTGATATTAGACCAGAATGGGGGCGGAGCTGACTGTGGTTGATTTGGCCATCAGTGAAAAAATGCTCTTTGGTGCATTAAAATATAACTGATACAATCAATGGTGATGAATATATCAGAATCCTGGCATATTGGCCCATACTGCAGGACTTAACATTTGGCTATTCTTTACCTCTTTAAACAGCATTGCTAACAATGCACAGTGGTTGGTTGACACATTTTTGCTTATTTGCATGGGCATGGCTGTTTCCATCGGTCCACAAAAAGGGAAAAATAGCACCCATAAACCACAGGGAGAATTAGTCAGTTAGAATTGCTGCGTTCCAAAACAAGAATCAAGGTAGGTTCACTAAAAGTTAGGGGTCATTAAAGTCTAATACAGCAGTTTAATAATTAAACCATCATGAACAACATCCCAGTTACTATGAAACACTATGAACATTGCTGGGACAAAAAGACATCTGAGCAGAAAATAATATAACTTTATCAAGTAAAACAAAGTTTAAAACACTAATTCTTATGTATAAAGCTCCAGTGCAAAGTGTGAAAGAAAATGAATGCATCACTTGCTTTTTTAGGTCACGTTCTCTAGGCCAGTATGATTAGTTTATAAATTAGCTAAAGGGCAGGACGAGTCGGGTAAGTTGCTCTATCCCCCAACTGACACAACAGCTTGTCTCTTTCAATTCTTCATTCTCATCCGGATTGAACCAGCAAACATCCTTGTGTCACAAGAGTGGACTAGCGCCGGGTGTCTAAAGTGCAGGCTTAGTTGACATCCTGTCAGTGTACTAAACATGCATGACAAACAATCTGTTCGTGCACAAAGATGATTGAAAAAGCATGTTGTGAGCTCAAAGCACACACAAATCTATAAATAATAAATCCATCAGTGGTCAGCTTTAGCTTGTTGAAGCTTTTAGCTTGAGAACAAGGTGTACGCAGGTTAGTTTTTACCAAAATAAGTGCATGAACCAGAAATATTCCAGTAAAACAATAATTTAAGTGAAAGCGTCATGTAAGCTGTTGAAAATGGATGAATGACACTAAGATAATATAAACACTTAGTCCCTCTTCGTGAGAAAAAAGTATTAATAGTATTGATAGTGACAGGTGACAGTCTCTGCTATGAATCACTTATTCATATTTATCTTGTGCTTAACAGTGAGAAGAAAATATTGACACAAAATTAACTATTTATTAATGGTGTTAATCTAAATCAATCAAACGTTGACCTGGAGAACACTTTTGGTGAAGCCTGAAAAAATGTGACTATATATAAACTCGGTGAAGCCTGTAGGAACACACATCTCTAGCCTCTCCCCAAACTCACGGCTACGTTCACTTCTCCCTGCTCCCCACCCTTGTTTGCCCTTTAGATTACTATCATAGCTTCTGCCCATATTGGTCTTTGTGTTGTGTGTTTGTGTATGAGCTATGAGCACAAAAGTGAGAGAGCACACAACTTTTTTGTTCAAGTGACAGCATGTGTGAGAAGGGGAATCCTTAGGCTTTCTATGTTCTTTAGCAGTAACACCCTTGCTGCCATTAGCAATCTGATTGCTAATATAAAACATCACTCTAAACTTCGTGTTTTAAAGGGGCTCAACTGTTAGTCGGGTAAATATTGACTGTTAGCAATTACATTTTTGTTAATGAGCAAGATTAAGCGGCGCTATCAAGCCAGAGGCTATTGTGTATAGCGCAACAGAGGAGGAGACATCCATGACATAGAATTGCGTGACTCAAAATCATTATTATTCCTTAGTCATCAGAAAACAATAACTGTTTGCTGTTGAAAATCAAAGATGAGCAAACATACCTTACCGTGTGAAGGGAACATTGCTCCTGATCTCACCTCTGCTGTCACTAATAAACATACTGGGATGTTGAGGCTCAATTTTATTCCTCTTAAACTAACAGTTAAAAATGTTTGTAATTTTACAGAAAAAAAGACGCTACAGTAAAAGTGCGACAATAACAGCTACAGATAAATTTTTAACCTTGCAATACACAATGAAATAATATATTGTAAAGTTTTAACATTGTATTACAATTTTATTGCAAAATGTTTGGGTTTTTAAGTAAAAAGTATGAATTACTATAAATCTATAATATTTTACAGGAAAACACAAGTGCATTTACAGTTAGTAACTGTTACATTTATGATTTTCTGTACATATAAACAAAATGCAAAAAAAATAAAATAAAACATTTACAGTGAGAAACAGCAAAAGGACATTCCCTAATCACATCTCATTATAAATTATTTAAATAGTTTTATTCTTAACATTTTTGTAATCAATCATGCATATTTAGGTATTTTGGGTGTAAAATGTAACAAAACACCCAAATGTACATAAATGATTAAAAAATTGCATAAAATATAAGTTTAATACACTGTAAAATCCAGTTAAATTCAAAGTAAAAAAAAACAAAAAAAAAACTTTACTATCATTACAATATAAAATTATTATAATATTATTATAGCATTATTTTCTAATATACTGTAATATAAATTTATTTTTGTAAGAAACTTGTATTTTCTGCACTAGAAAACACCAGGAGATGAATTTGGGCCTAAAAATTTGGGCCGGTCTAGACATGGGCACTGAATGATCAGTGTGTGCCGTCAAGAAGATGTTAGCTAACACTTATGAAACAACAAGTCAAGTCCCCCTGGGAAACCATGTTGTTTTAGACACTCAATTAGTTTTGGGGGGTCAGCAATGTGTGCTTTCTTTTCATTTTCTTTACCTCTCCAGCAAGACATCCTCATAATCTTTACTTACACACTTTAAAACTCAGAAATCCTCCCAAGTACGCCAGAACACAATAGCTTGCCTCGGTACATAAAGCATTTTTGGTGAGAACTGCTAGGACAGACAAATGATTTGCCTGATACAAAAGAGAGAGATATTTGCTTGTGTTTGCATTGTAGATTGGTGGAGGCTTCTAGGAGTTTGAACAGCCGGTACTCTATGAGATGAGACGCCGAAGCAGATGTCCTCACACCATTTGCGAAAAAAATAGGCAAACTTAAATATCATCCACTTAGCGATAAGTAAATTTTCGCACGGCTCTCCCAAATCGTAAAGAGGAGAGTCCATCCATTTGAATAAATATAAAGAGGTGTGCAGAAGTGTAAGCGGACAGCGCCCCCTGTCTGCAATCAAATGAGATGTAAAATAATGGTGGGAAGGCATTTACTGATGGGGAAAATAATGACAGGGTGAAGTGAACATGTCGGTGACACCTTGGCGCTCCCAAAAAGGAGGGTAATTAGAAATGGCGCAACGATCCAATCGGCAAACTCAGAGACGCACCGTCCCTCGTCCCTCCTCCACTGCACAATTGGACACATGACTGGAGATGCACGACGGGGAGCTGAAGCCTCACGGGCAGAAGGTTGGTCACGAATGAAAGCCAATTAACAGACAATGATGGCACATTCAAATAAAGCACCCTAAAAATGAGGTGAATGGTTATATCTGGGTCATATGACTCCACAAAGATACTGATGTAGCTCTAAAGCTAAGTATCCATCTGAACGTGACAGGGTTAACAGCTTCAGCCATATCTGTGTTGATGTTACGTACCTCCCAGTACACTACGTTCACACAGCTGGTGGAGACACCTCTAAAGCTCTCTTTGTTTCTCTGTCAATAATCCTGTTTGCCTTCTCATTATCCCAAGCTTTAACGCCTCCAACTCACTCCTAATTCTGCAAACGGCCTTCACAATGAAATGCGGCTCAGCGGCGCTGCAGGATATGTGTATGGCAATTATCAACATGCTCTTGTTTCTAATGCCAATTTCTTGTCTTTCCTGGCCTTCTGCCTAGTAGCATAAGAGCAAACATTAACACATAAGAAAAGCAGAAGAGAGGATTGTGAGGGCTTCATCACATGATGACAGAATTGTCGTCACATGACCCCTCTTGGGGCTTTAGGAGAGCTCTGTGCTCCAGCCAGTCCAAGCATGTGCCCTCTGAGGTCGTACACAGCAAAGATGTCCTGCTTTTCATAACACACCAGCAGCACACAGCCAGTGAGCTGCTAAGAGGAGTCAAAGGTTCATGGGTGTACGGTTGACATCGCAGCTTAAATCGATGACCAAGTTTGAGATGATTGAGCAGAAAAGGAGGCAATAAACGCCAGTTGTGCAGAAGCATATTTGTACATATTTGTGTCAAGCAGAGACAGTTGTGCACCTTTGTTGTGACATGCACATAGTTAAAATCCTGCTGCAGTCAAAGATGTCATCGGCTTTCCAAATGACTATGAAAGGCAGGATATATAGATATTGTAAGACAATGTGCGTAAGCCAGACTGTGCTGGCAAACAGCAAAGCTGTGGAGCATACTGCCATCTACTGGCCTTCAATTAATGAATGAATGAATTAATAAATGTCCTAATATACAAATAGGTAATGAATATAAAACTATTATTTATATAAATATTTAAAATAATTCCACAAAATGATCTACAAACACATATCTATACATATAAACACACATACATGTACATTATAAAGAGTTCAAACAGGTCACTAAGAGTTTTTTTAAAGAAATTAATACTTTTATTCAGAAAGGATGCATCAAATCGATCAAAAGTGACATTGAAGGTATTTATTCTTTTACAAAAGATGTGTGAACTATCTATTCATCAAAGGATTAAAAACATCCTAAAAATAGCATTAGAATGATTTGAATGATCATGTGATGCTGAAGACTGGAGTAATGGCTGCTGAAAACTCAGCTTTGCCATCACAGGAGTAAATTATATTTAAAAAAATATTAAAACAAAAAACAGTTATTTTAATTTTGTAATATTTTACACTTTTACTGTTTTTTATTGCAATTTTAATTACTGTAAATAAAGGCAATCTTGGTGAGCATAAGAGACTTTCAAAAACATTAAAAAAAATCTTACAGATCTACAATATAATTGTAAATATAAATGTATACAATAGCTGTAAATCTGACTATATAAGTGTCTTTCATATAAACACGCTCATTAAAAAAAAAAAAAAAAAAAAAGCAAACAGAAACTGAGGGGCTAGCAAACAGAAACTGAGTGGCTTGGTTTTCAGCAAACAAAAAATGAAGAGGGAGATGCGGAGTATGAGAGCGCCTCAATCTCTATGAACATAATTGAAAACAAAGCTTATCACTGCACTTTTCTGTGCTCTCAAAAACAATGCTTTGTTGGGTGTGATTGCAAAGTCAAAGAGAAAGCAAATACAGGTCATAGTGCGAATAGACGACCACAATACATCAGCGCAGCGCTTTAATGTAACACCTGCTGTCCAGGCCTGCAAGTCATTGTGCCCCTAACAAGGCACTCAGGGGCATAAAAGTGCAGTGCGCCCTGGTCGCTTTTGTGGTCAGCTATGACCATGTTTGCTTTCAAGGTGTTCTCCTGGTGCGACAGCGATGCTCTCATTGTCAGAAAGCCCATGGGCTTTGTGCACTGACACGCAGAGGAAGGGAGGGGATCTGCAGATGCGTGAGTGTGTCTGGACCTCGGCCAGTGGAGCTTCTCAACAGCAAGAGGCACCTGTGCTGACACCTCCCCTTGTTATTTTACATAAGTAATCCCTCGCTTGCTAAAGCACACAAACTTCTGAGCACAGATCCTTTCACCGCAAAAGTGTCTTTCATCTTTTTGGAAAATGACAGCACTGACTTGTTTTCAGTTTCTAAGGTATCACCTCTGTTGTTTTTGCGAAGATTCTGGCTTGGGGCTGTTCTGACACCATTTTGTTTTTTGGGTGTGATTCCTGGTACTAAGCTGGTAGATATTGTATTAAAAGTGATGGTATTTTATCTCTTTGACAGTGGAGTCACACCTGGTTCTGGTCAACTTTTATTTCACTGTGAGGAAATATAACTTGTTACCTTCTGTAACACTTTACAATAAGGTTCAATTTGTGACATTAGTTAATGCATTAAATATCATGAACTACCAATAAACAAGACATATAAAGCATTTTTCATCTCTGTGTTAATCTACATATTAATTTGTAACATTTTTATTTGTATAAATATGAATAAACTGTCATTATAGTGGAAAACTATTTCTTACATGCCTAATACACAAAACAAAAAATAACAAACAAACAAAAACTAAATAATAATAATTAACATTAGTCTGAATTAATATATGCTTTAGTTAATTCATAAGATAAACTATTTTTAAGTGAACGAACTGAACCTTTGATGATTTGATTATGATTATGAACTAAAACAAATCCTGCGGTGTTGATCCTTACAACAAACTTAAAATCAAACGGACACACAAACAAAGAGAATTACAAATCACAAACAAAAAAAATAATTCATAAATTAACATTAGCCTAGATTAATAAATGTTCTTTCTTTTGTGTGTAAGTTAAGTTTCTCACACACTTAATGAATTAATCAATGTTAATGAATTGAACTTTATTGCAAAATGTTATTCAGACTAAGATCTATTGCAGCAGAAACTTGGAGAAGCATGGAAATAAAAAAAAAATAAAAAAAATCACAAGGCATGGTTCAGTGAATTTGTAAAGATAAAAGTCAACTAACTGCTCAGCAAAAAAAACAAAACAAAAAAGCACTTCAAATTCACGCTGAAAGCCATTCTTTACACAGCCGCGCTTCCGATGACAATTCATTAGTTTTTCATAACTCATTCGATCTTTGTTGTACTGAATCTTTTGAATCCCTTGAGACATTTGGCACCGTTGGCTTGTGTCCACATGCTAAACTTCCACCTCTGAAAGGCCATAAGCCAGTTTCATCAATTTGAAAATGAACACTACTGATCTTGGGTCGCGCTGAGCTGGATTAAAGGCAACAGGAATAAAAGTGCTGAAAAGAGGCTAAATAAACAGTTGCCTTTCTCATGATGCTTGTGCACTGTGTAATGATGAGTCAGGGCAAGTGTTGAGTGTTGGGAAAGTGTGCATGCATAATTCACCCAACCTCTGTCTCTTACACAGTCTGTCTGTCAGCACACGGAGTGCCTCTGCTGTTCGGCTGCCACTTTGAAAGGCCTCTGAAGTCGCCTCTCGACACAGAGGCACGAAGGGGAAGGGTGCGTCTCAGTATGTGTGTCTGTGTATAAATCCAGCATCGGAGCTGTCTCTGCCTGCACATTAGGGCAGATGTCTGTGAGCAGAGTTCATTTGCTTAAACAAACTGCCGTGGCACTCCACATGTGGCCCCCATTCATTAGCGTGGCACTTGAAGCCGTGCGTGTTTTGACAAACTGTGTCTCAGAGCTTCCAATATTTACACAACCACAGACCACCTACATTCTAGCGAGGCACACAAACGTGCTCACAGGCGCGCATATGCACTTCTAAAGCATTCAATTTTCACTTAGGTTTCCTTCAATCATTTGCAAGCTCTGACACTTAACCAGAGAGAGGAGGAGCCGGGCATTCTCTCACAGCCAAACAGATGTAACATCCATCATTCTGGGGGCTGGCAGCTGGATTTAACAGTAGACGATTGATTGATTTCTCTGATGCAATCGCTATCGACTTGTTAAGAACATGCTTACTGTTTATTTAGTAATGGTGCTCTGGCACATTGCATATGTCAGATTAAAAACACCTTGCATATGTGGACACCATAGGGAGCGACTCTGGCAATGTAATTAAGATTAGTATGGTAACGCTTTACAAAAAGGTTTAATCCATTAACATTCGGTATAATTTATTATTACGGCATTTATTAATCTAGTTTAAAGTTATTTTATAATTATACTAGCGTTCTTTGTTAATCCATGTTTGTTCAGAATACATCTCTTGAAACATTAAAAATGCATTCCTATAGAAATGAACATTAACCAAGATAACACATAACAAATGCTGTAAAAATACTATTAATTGTTATTTCACATTATATCATTAACTAATGCTAATGTATAGAATCTTATTGTAATGCATTACCATTATCATCAAGTAGCAATTATTAAAAATGACCACACAAAGTCTGTGCACTTTTTCACTGCCTACAATAATTCTGTGAAATGGAATTAAATTAGGTAATAAGTGCTAAACACATATCTGTTGGTAAACAAACACAAAAAGGGAGAGCAAAATGTAGAATTATAAAATCTGTGAATGTTGCATGTGCATAAAGCCATTTGGAAATTAAACTAGACATTATCTGAAAGGTCGAAATATACACTGAGAGGTGAGATTGTCTCACTGCTCTCCAGAACCATACAGAACAGTACACATCTATAACTTGCACTGAAAAAATGCCAGCAAACCTGCACTGCCATAAAAACAAGACAAAGGATCAGTATCTTTTTTTGAACTTAGTCCAAACAAAGATAAACATGTACACACGCAGGGGGATACTGCGGGAAAAAACTGGACCCATTACATTTATGACTTGCAGCACTATCAGACAAAATAGCTTGTCTGCAGCATTTAGATGGCAGCAAATCACTAACAGCATGGAACATCTACCAACAAGGCCTATAGTCGCTGATTTACCTCATATTCAACCCTTCAACATTCTTTGGTGAGCAGGAGACAGACCCTCAAGAACATGGTTATTTAGCACCCTGGGCAGGAAGGAGTACTTTCTCCTCCAATAGGAGCCAGCGCTGGGGCTTATAGCATGGCATGAAGACCGCCAAGGCTCATAGCTCAGGTAAACCCCGCTATGATCAGCATCGAGGAGACAGTTTTCCCAGAGAAGTGAACTTCACAAGCCTTCCACCCAGCCTACAGTGAAATCAAAAACACATGGTGGAATCATACAACTTTATAGGCACCTAGCTCACAAAACAAGGGGAATGTGAGGCAATATATGCGCAGTCTAGCAATACCACAGCAGAACAAGACAATGAGAGGCTGTTATACATTGTCTGGCTGATTTGCTGTTGTCTGTGGCTCTGTACCAGACAATACTTTTACCTGAATCACACAGAAAGAATTCAAATAAGTCTCCGATCAATCTAAGCAATGGTTTGTCTGACTATTGGAATCTGTTAGATCCAAAAGGGTTTAAAACACGGCAACTAGAGATGAAATAAAAGCAAAAGTTCAAAAACATAACTGAAACCCTGACAGGCTGGAGTCCAGATATAGTTGGGATGAATTCCCCCCAAAGACAGAAGTAGGCTGCCTGGTTCAAGGCCCATCAGCATCTCTATTAAAAAGTCAATTGTATTGATTCACTGATGTGTCTCAACGGCAATGTTTAACTGTATTAATTAACAAACAACACATGATTTCTCTCATAATTAAGAAATCAATTTCCTACAAAATGGAACTGACGATAGAGAGTTACCAAATCAGTTTTAAGTGTTTGATTGATTAAACTGATGGCCACTCATGTACTTAAAACTACATGAAAGAACCATTTGTTAGTGGCTAAATCTTCAGATACACTTATAACCACTTAGCACATGAATATGGAATTAAGCTTCAGAAATCTGTGCTTGAAATTACTTGAGTGCCTATAAAAAAGACACTACATGCACTACAAAAATAAATACAAAAATATGAATAAAACCGAAATTTAATTAAAAAACAAATTAATTAAAATAAAAATAAACACTCAACACAGTTTAAAAAAATTACCTTATTCAGGTTGGTGACAAATTAGGAGACATTTTATATTTATATTTAGGCTATAACACATCAGGTTAGACTCAATGTAACCGACAAGTGGCCTCTATGATTTAACAGAGATTACAGATGCAAAAGAAAAAAAAAGAACACGTATTAAAGGCTAAGTAAACAACAGAGGATGAACCACAACAAAGAATGTCTATACTAAGATCAGTCTACTTATCAAATTGTTAAGTCAGATTAAGCATCTAATTCTGAATAAGCCTCTGAAAGAAATCCAGGTTTATTGTTCAAGGGGCTTCAAAACTATAACCCAAGCCAAGATTTGACAGCTGTGTCTGCAGACAGATAGAGGGGGAGATGTTTAGGAACTAAGATCATCAAAACTAGCCAACAGTGCCTTCAGAGCCCCAGACTTGAAAATTACATGAAACTGTTGTACAATAGAACTCTTACTTATATTTAAACTATTTATAGTAATTTAAATTGTTATAGTTTTAAAGACCAAACACAAGTGGCGTATCAGACTTATTCTTTATCTGTTTCTTAATGCCATTGTCTGCTCATGAGCCAATTACTGCCAGAGGTTACAGGTCTAAAACTCTAACAGAGCCTCTTCAGCACATAAGGGTTTTTATTCGGATTCTAGGCTGTAAAAACTGGCATCCAAGCCAGCACAAGATGGTAACATGACAGACAGATTAACCAAAATGAGGATTAGCTATCCATTACATTATAGATTACACCTCACTTGCCTAGTCGCATCCCCCTTTGAAAAAAAAAAATCCTTTATCTGCAGCAACAAACATTCAGTGACTAGGCAACCACCTGTCCACAAGCCACTCCTAGTTAAAGCACCCAAACCCAAAACACAAGCAGTTACAACATCACCCCACCCATCGGCCCTAACAATGCTATCACAGCTTCTGGCTAACAGCTTCCCTTGCCATGCAATGTGACGCCTTGGTGACACATGGCCTCATATATATTGTAAAACCTACAAGTTCATGTCCTGTCTGTTGTGTTTACCTTTTCATATCTAAGTCCACTGCTCATATTGAAGAATGGATCAAGGTGGGAGTCAAAGATGGATGGAAAAAAACAAATCTTGCACAGATAACTTAAGTCAATTTGGATTCTGTAACTTAACATACAAAAGGAGCTGTGACATACAAAACATCCACATAAATCGAAATATACAAATTCCTAAAGCCCCACCAAGATATTCAAAAGTGATTAAAAAACGTATTAAAATATACAATATAAAGGAGGCTTGGTCATTTGGCAAATAAATGAAGCAATGTTTTCTTTTGTTTAATCTATAAAGCAGTGAAGTGAAAAGCTTTGCTCTGAATGATCACATTTTATACTCTGTGAAGCGTGATAATTTCCTCTCACGAGACAAAATGATCCAGTTTAATTACAAATATAACGTTAACCTCTGTAATGGGGTCAGAGTCTGTCAACCTTCCTTCTCCACATTAAAAACCACCAAACTACGCCATGTGCGCTGAGCTCCCTACAGGCTATGAATAATGGCCAATTATTTAATGTGCCCTCAAAGTCCTCGCCCATTATGAATTAAAGTTTGGACAGCGTTCAGGGGTAACGACTGAGGCTAACACTTTTGAGAGCTGTCGCGCTCTGCTCCGAGGCAAAGACAAAAGGCCAAGAAGGGGGAAAAAATGGGCCAGCGGCACCACAACAGCAGGGATTGCAGGACCGGACAACAGATGAAACCTCCATTACACACCAACAGGAGATGTGATTAACATGGTGCAATGGTGGCCGTGCGAATGATGGGATGACACCTCTGGGGAGCATGTCGGCCCCATGCTATACACCCAAATGGAGGTCAGGCCGGAGGGGTGGAAGATTTGTCAGGATGAGCCGGGGACAGGAGGGTGATGAGAGCCGAATGCAGCATAAGTTTAAAGCAGGTGGTTGGCTGTAGTAAAGTTGGCTACAGGACATTTTCCACACGTGCAGCATCTTCTCCTTACACAAAACAAGCAAAACTAGCATTTTAAAATGTATTTTTACGGTTTAAAAGAAGCAGCATCAACAACACAATGTGACATTGAAACTGATTTCAGTTTTCTTTGGCTAAAATACAATTAAAAATAGGTCTGAACAATATTTGGTAACATCACAAATTAGCGGATGTGAGTTTCTCAAATCATCTGCATCATCAGCGATTTCTGCATTTAGATTACCTTTGTCTTCATCTAATGCTCATTTAAAGTTAATCTTTAAAAACACAAATAATTCAATAACACTGTTAGATGCAACCGTATGCAAATCTTAAGATAAACATCCATTTTTCATACTGTAAGTTTGTATTTTAATATATTTAAAATGTAATTTACTCCGGTGATGGCAAAGCTGAATTTTCAGCAGTCAATACTCCAGTCTTCAGTGTCACATGATCCTTTAGAAATCATAATATGCTGATTTGGTGCTCAAGAAACATTTCTTATTATTGTTGTGTTGAAATGTTGGAATGTTGAAAACAGTTGTAACACTTATTTTTTGTGTGAAAACTGATACAGAATTTTTAGGACTCTTTCATAAATAGAAAGTTGAAAATAATGGCATATGAAATCTTTTGTAAAATGTCTTTATGGTTACTTCTGATTAATTTATTTTAATCTTTAAAAAAATTATTATTGACCCCAAACTTTTGAACAGTAGTGTATAAAATAAAAATAAGTGTTTTGACACTATAAAATGTTGTCCTCAGTTCATGGGTCATCGGAGTTCAGACACACCAGACGCATTGAAAAGTTATGATGATTACTCACCCACTGCAGACTTTGTGGATCAATAAACTTATGTTCATGTGTAGGGGTGCAATGTATAACAGCCTAATAACAACAGACCAATAAGCCCTTATAGTATGACTTTGATCAATATTTCATAGAATAATAAACTGATTTATTTTCCATTATTGGTCAAGATCTCTAATAGCCTGTCCTTAGTGTTACAGCATTTTTAATTAGTAATACACAACCAAACAACATAAAACATGTCATTATATCTTCAACTTGTTTTTCAAGTTCCTTTCTGTGGCTTCTTTTTCGTGTCTAAGTACCTGCCTGGTTCTGATTTAATTAAAGCTCAAGGACTTCCAATCAATAAGGATTTATTTATTTATTTTTTTCCCCCAGTTTGAAGAATTCATTCCATATGGCGTCGTACACGAACACGGTGGATATTTGAGTACAGTGTGCACAAAAACTTGAGAAAGAAAGAAACGGACTGTTTTCATTCATCTATGCACTCTCACCTAAAATAACCACAGAAATAAGTGCTGGCCTAATATTGACTGGGTGTCAGCAGACCAACACAAACAGCAAAAAGACAATGTATATCTTTCAGAGAGCATGTTTGCTCAGGACTTTCTCTTAGTGACACAGAACCTCATCACTAAGAATTTAAAAGGAAAATCAAACTGGTCCATTATTCTACCACAAATATGAAGTCAGTACTCCAAAAACAGTACAAACTCCAATTTCTTAATTTGGAAATAAAATAATGAAATAACTGTTCATTAATTAAATGTAAATATTTAACAGGCCTACTTAAGTAATTTTACCAGAAAAGTAAATTACTTGGCAGTCTGAAAGACCTTGCAGGGTCAAAATGCATCATCATGGCCCATCTGCCCTTCTGTCAGGTGAACAGGACTGCACAGATCTACACAGGATACATAGGACAGTGACGGTTTGCAAAAGTAGCAGCAATGACCACACATCAATGGGACACTAAGGGTGTGTCACACTTGAATGTGGTCTTGTTAGACTAAAGCAAACAGTTTACAAAATATAGCCTACTTTTCAAAAATCACTTAAAAAATAAAAAATGTATTTTAAACCGTAATAATATTTCAAAAGTACTGTTTTTACTGTATTTTAGCAAATAAATGCCTTGGTGAGTATAAGTACTTCTTGAGTACTTCTTTCAAAAACATTTAAAAAAAATGATACTGACCCATAAACTTTTAACTGTAGTGTACACCATGCATACATTCACATTTCACAGTAAACAAAATGCTCCGAACCAACAAATCCTCTAAGCTTTGACCACATTAAAAATGGAGGATCAAATTTTTTTGGTGAGCGCAGATGTAATGTGGGGTTTTGTGTTTGAGTTTTGTTTCATGTTCATGTTTTCCATGTCTTTTATTTTGTAATTGTTTCACCCTGTTAGTGTCA
>NW_015539870.1:1222895-1226133 GCF_001515605.1 Sinocyclocheilus anshuiensis
TGTGACAGGTACATATATTGTAAAATACTATAAATCTATATTTGGAGTCTTGTTAATGTCTTTTTTTAAATCTTTTTTTAATGTATTATTATTATTATTATTATTATTATTTAAATCTTTGTAGTTACTTGTACTTGTTTTATATGAATTTTAGTTTACTATGTTCTTTAAGGGGTGGTTGTGTTTGGGTTTTGTTTCATGTTCATGTTTTCCATGTCTTTTATTTTGTAATTGTTTCATCCTATTAGTGTCATGCTTCCCTTGCCCTCATGTATCTCTGCCTTGTGTATGTGTCATGTTCTGATTGGTAGTCTTAGTCATGTGTCTTGTTTCCCATTGGTTTGTTCTTGTCATGTGACCCTCATTGTCTGATATAAGCAGCCATCATGTTCCCATAGTCTTCGTCGTGTATTGATGTTGTAACCCGCTGTCGGTGAGTCTAATCTGTTCGTGCCTCGTCAAATCTGTTCATGCCTCGTCAAGTCTGTTCATGCCTAGTCAAGTCTGTTCATGCCTCGTCAAGTCTGTGTATATTGTTTGGATGTTTGGATCACACTTGTAAATAAAACTGCACTTGGGTTCTCACTACGCTCGCCTTCAGTGGACTGAATCATTACAGCAGAGCACTAGGAAACTGTAGAGTGGTATGTTTTGGCAATAGTCAAACCCTATTTTCACTTACCTTGGTTAAGGACTCCAGTTCAAGCTCACTCACAAAGGCAGACTGACTGGATAACAGCTGTAAGAGAAATGTTCCATGTCACACAAGGAAAATTCAACCACTGAGTGTCCACTACAGATTCCCAACACTTGGCTAACCTCTGTGTGGAATGTCTGCCCTCAGATGCCATTTTAAGCCTCTTTGGGAGCCTGTTCTTCTTCGAATAAGATCTCTGAACTTTGATACCTGCTTATTGGATCATAAAAATAACACTAAATACTAAGATATGTATTAGTGCATTGAAATTAAGGACATACAAGTAGATTTTCCTACCTGTTTGGGTCTCTAAGCTGTCATTCAGTACCTTTGCAGGTGTAAGAGGCAAAAGTTCAAATGTTATACGAGTGCCAGTTTGACTAGTTCTTGTCTCCCTTTTTAACCTCTCTGCAGATGAGGCCTCTGGTGACCCATCATGTCCTGATGGTCTCTGGGTTGGGTGTCTGACTGAATCTCTTTGTTTGGCATCCTGTATTGGCACTATAACTGCATTTCTTCTGGAATGGCTGTATTGGTTGTATAAGACCAAAGTTTTGCTACCGTTTTCCAGTTCAGAAGCCTCCGCTTCTCCCATTTTCTGCTGGTTACCTCTCTGTGTCTGCTGTCTTCCCTTTCTATTCAGGATATGGCCTCTCATTTTCTGGTTTAGGTCTAGTCTGAGTGCAGTTAGAGGCCTTGAACTAGATTTTTTGGGATTTTGAGCTTGGGACTTCACTGGCACTGACTCCCTGATCCTTCCATCTGACCTTTTACCTGCTGAATTCAAGCACATGCACCTTCAGAAAGAGCATTGAGAAAATCATAATGCCTGATATAGAATAATGCTTAACGCAGTGGAAAGAGCTTTCTTGTACAGCACTGCTCTTATTAAAAAACTTTTAACTGATTGTGGAGAGACAAGGGGTGAATTAGGCTAATTCAATTAAATTTATTAGTTTATTAAATGGCTAGCTGGGGTAGGGTCCAACTGTTTTGCAGTTATGCTTGGCTGTAGACAGCTTATTAGGACGTCTTGAACTACACACATTCTTACGCCTTAGCCTTTAGCATCCTCATTCAGATTGATACTAATGGGCCGGTCTCAGCCCGCCATGCAATTACAATAACAAACTGGCTGCCTCTGCACAGGGCAGATGAAGAGGGATGAGCTTTAATACAATTTATTTCTTGGCCCCTAAATTAACGGTGTTGCCGTTTAAGTCCCTCTAATGAGACAAATCTTGTCAGGCTAATGGCGGTTAATTTGCTACTGTCCCCCCCTCTTTGTAAAGTCTTAGGGAAAAAAAAAAATATGTTCCTTGGAACGTAATGAGAGTAATGACATATTTTAGAGTCCATTTTCATTCTTATCATAGTCAGGCTATTTGAATATTGCTGCCAGCAACAACACCTTTCAAAAATAATATCTATAAATGCACTATCCTTTAGCTGTGAATGTATGTGGAACAAACACTGTAACCCCATACAGTCATCCGCAGAGGTGGGACCAAGTCATTGTTTTGCAAGTCACAAGTAAGTCTCGAGTCTTTGCATTCAAGTCTCGAGTAAAGTCCCGAGTCAAGACAGACAAGTCCCAAGTCAAGTCCCGAGTCAAGACAGGCAAGTCCAAGTCGAGTTGCAAGTCCTCAGCTGTAAGATTCAAGTCTTAAACAAGTCATTAGTGCTTTTTGCCCAAATTAGTGTCTCAGTATTAATTACCATATCAAATTCATAGTAATTTATATCAGGAAGGCAGGTAGAATATGTTTGACATAGTTCAATTTCATGTGAGATGGGTGCCCTTAGTAAAACTACTCAAGTTCAGTTTAGGGATTGTGCCAAAATAGGATAAACAGTGAAAAAAACTATTTTATTAGTAACAGAATAACAAAGACAACATAATTGTAATAACACAGGAATAACACAGAATTAACACATTAATAACACATAATTAACACAGGAATAACCCCGTGACAACAGAAATAACACAGGAATAACAGTAATAACAGAAATAACTCAAGAATAACACAGTAATAACACAGGAGTAACAAAGTAATAACACATTAATAACACCGTAATACCACAGAAATAACACAGCAATAATTCAGAAATAACACAGCAATAACACAGGAATAACTCAGTAATAACACAGAAATCACACAGGAATAACACAGTGACAACAGAAATAACAGGAATAATACAGTAGGAATAACACAGTAATAACACAGGATTAACTCAGTAATAACACAGTATTAACACAGGAATAACACATTAATAGCACAGTATTAACACAGGAATAACGGAACACATTAATAACAAAGGATTAACTCAGTAATAACACAGTAATAACGCAGTAACAACACAGAAATAACACAGTAATAACAAAAGAAATAACACAGGAATAACAGAAATGACTCAGGAATAAGACAGTAATAACACAGAAATCACACAGGATTAACACAGTAACAACGCAGTAATAACACAGGAATAACACAGTAATAACACAGAAATAACACAGTAATAATGCAGTAATAACACAGA
>NW_015539870.1:1226981-1232317 GCF_001515605.1 Sinocyclocheilus anshuiensis
TAATAACACAGAAATAACACAGTAATAACACAGGAATAACACAGTAATAACACAGGATTAACTCAGTAATAACACAGTAATAACGCAGTAATAAGACAGTAATAACACAGTAAATAACACATGATTAACACAGTAATAACACAGAAATCACAGGAATAACTCAGTAATAGCAGACATAACAGGAATAACACAGTAATAACAGAAATCACACCGGACTAACACAGTAATAACACAGGATTAACACAGTAATAACACAGGATTAACTCAGTAATAGTAGAAATAACAGGAATAACTCAGTAATAGTAGAAATAACAGGAATAACTCAGTAATAGTAGAAATAACAGGAATAACTCAGTAATAGTAGAAATAACAGGAATAACTCAGTAATAGTAGAAATAACAGGAATAACTCAGTAATAGTAGAAATAACAGGAATAACTCAGTAATAGTAGAAATAACAGGAATAACTCAGTAATAGTAGAAATAACAGGAATAACTCAGTAATAGTAGAAATAACAGGAATAACTCAGTAATAGTAGAAATAACAGGAATAACTCAGTAATAGTAGAAATAACAGGAATAACTCAGTAATAGTAGAAATAACAGGAATAACTCAGTAATAGTAGAAATAACAGGAATAACTCAGTAATAGTAGAAATAACAGGAATAACTCAGTAATAGTAGAAATAACAGGAATAACTCAGTAATAGTAGAAATAACAGGAATAACTCAGTAATAGTAGAAATAACAGGAATAACTCAGTAATAGTAGAAATAACAGGAATAACTCAGTAATAGTAGAAATAACAGGAATAACTCAGTAATAGTAGAAATAACAGGAATAACTCAGTAATAGTAGAAATAACAGGAATAACTCAGTAATAGTAGAAATAACAGGAATAACTCAGTAATAGTAGAAATAACAGGAATAACTCAGTAATAGTAGAAATAACAGGAATAACTCAGTAATAGTAGAAATAACAGGAATAACTCAGTAATAGTAGAAATAACAGGAATAACTCAGTAATAGTAGAAATAACAGGAATAACTCAGTAATAGTAGAAATAACAGGAATAACTCAGTAATAGTAGAAATAACAGGAATAACTCAGTAATAGTAGAAATAACAGGAATAACTCAGTAATAGTAGAAATAACAGGAATAACTCAGTAATAGTAGAAATAACAGGAATAACTCAGTAATAGTAGAAATAACAGGAATAACTCAGTAATAGTAGAAATAACAGGAATAACTCAGTAATAGTAGAAATAACAGGAATAACTCAGTAATAGTAGAAATAACAGGAATAACTCAGTAATAGTAGAAATAACAGGAATAACTCAGTAATAGTAGAAATAACAGGAATAACTCAGTAATAGTAGAAATAACAGGAATAACTCAGTAATAGTAGAAATAACAGGAATAACTCAGTAATAGTAGAAATAACAGGAATAACTCAGTAATAGTAGAAATAACAGGAATAACTCAGTAATAGTAGAAATAACAGGAATAACTCAGTAATAGTAGAAATAACAGGAATAACTCAGTAATAGTAGAAATAACAGGAATAACTCAGTAATAGTAGAAATAACAGGAATAACTCAGTAATAGTAGAAATAACAGGAATAACTCAGTAATAGTAGAAATAACAGGAATAACTCAGTAATAGTAGAAATAACAGGAATAACTCAGTAATAGTAGAAATAACAGGAATAACTCAGTAATAGTAGAAATAACAGGAATAACTCAGTAATAGTAGAAATAACAGGAATAACTCAGTAATAGTAGAAATAACAGGAATAACTCAGTAATAGTAGAAATAACAGGAATAACTCAGTAATAGTAGAAATAACAGGAATAACTCAGTAATAGTAGAAATAACAGGAATAACTCAGTAATAGTAGAAATAACAGGAATAACTCAGTAATAGTAGAAATAACAGGAATAACTCAGTAATAGTAGAAATAACAGGAATAACTCAGTAATAGTAGAAATAACAGGAATAACTCAGTAATAGTAGAAATAACAGGAATAACTCAGTAATAGTAGAAATAACAGGAATAACTCAGTAATAGTAGAAATAACAGGAATAACTCAGTAATAGTAGAAATAACAGGAATAACTCAGTAATAGTAGAAATAACAGGAATAACTCAGTAATAGTAGAAATAACAGGAATAACTCAGTAATAGTAGAAATAACAGGAATAACTCAGTAATAGTAGAAATAACAGGAATAACTCAGTAATAGTAGAAATAACAGGAATAACTCAGTAATAGTAGAAATAACAGGAATAACTCAGTAATAGTAGAAATAACAGGAATAACTCAGTAATAGTAGAAATAACAGGAATAACTCAGTAATAGTAGAAATAACAGGAATAACTCAGTAATAGTAGAAATAACAGGAATAACTCAGTAATAGTAGAAATAACAGGAATAACTCAGTAATAGTAGAAATAACAGGAATAACTCAGTAATAGTAGAAATAACAGGAATAACTCAGTAATAGTAGAAATAACAGGAATAACTCAGTAATAGTAGAAATAACAGGAATAACTCAGTAATAGTAGAAATAACAGGAATAACTCAGTAATAGTAGAAATAACAGGAATAACTCAGTAATAGTAGAAATAACAGGAATAACTCAGTAATAGTAGAAATAACAGGAATAACTCAGTAATAGTAGAAATAACAGGAATAACTCAGTAATAGTAGAAATAACAGGAATAACTCAGTAATAGTAGAAATAACAGGAATAACTCAGTAATAGTAGAAATAACAGGAATAACTCAGTAATAGTAGAAATAACAGGAATAACTCAGTAATAGTAGAAATAACAGGAATAACTCAGTAATAGTAGAAATAACAGGAATAACTCAGTAATAGTAGAAATAACAGGAATAACTCAGTAATAGTAGAAATAACAGGAATAACTCAGTAATAGTAGAAATAACAGGAATAACTCAGTAATAGTAGAAATAACAGGAATAACTCAGTAATAGTAGAAATAACAGGAATAACTCAGTAATAGTAGAAATAACAGGAATAACTCAGTAATAGTAGAAATAACAGGAATAACTCAGTAATAGTAGAAATAACAGGAATAACTCAGTAATAGTAGAAATAACAGGAATAACTCAGTAATAGTAGAAATAACAGGAATAACTCAGTAATAGTAGAAATAACAGGAATAACTCAGTAATAGTAGAAATAACAGGAATAACTCAGTAATAGTAGAAATAACAGGAATAACTCAGTAATAGTAGAAATAACAGGAATAACTCAGTAATAGTAGAAATAACAGGAATAACTCAGTAATAGTAGAAATAACAGGAATAACTCAGTAATAGTAGAAATAACAGGAATAACTCAGTAATAGTAGAAATAACAGGAATAACTCAGTAATAGTAGAAATAACAGGAATAACTCAGTAATAGTAGAAATAACAGGAATAACTCAGTAATAGTAGAAATAACAGGAATAACTCAGTAATAGTAGAAATAACAGGAATAACTCAGTAATAGTAGAAATAACAGGAATAACTCAGTAATAGTAGAAATAACAGGAATAACTCAGTAATAGTAGAAATAACAGGAATAACTCAGTAATAGTAGAAATAACAGGAATAACTCAGTAATAGTAGAAATAACAGGAATAACTCAGTAATAGTAGAAATAACAGGAATAACTCAGTAATAGTAGAAATAACAGGAATAACTCAGTAATAGTAGAAATAACAGGAATAACTCAGTAATAGTAGAAATAACAGGAATAACTCAGTAATAGTAGAAATAACAGGAATAACTCAGTAATAGTAGAAATAACAGGAATAACTCAGTAATAGTAGAAATAACAGGAATAACTCAGTAATAGTAGAAATAACAGGAATAACTCAGTAATAGTAGAAATAACAGGAATAACTCAGTAATAGTAGAAATAACAGGAATAACTCAGTAATAGTAGAAATAACAGGAATAACTCAGTAATAGTAGAAATAACAGGAATAACTCAGTAATAGTAGAAATAACAGGAATAACTCAGTAATAGTAGAAATAACAGGAATAACTCAGTAATAGTAGAAATAACAGGAATAACTCAGTAATAGTAGAAATAACAGGAATAACTCAGTAATAGTAGAAATAACAGGAATAACTCAGTAATAGTAGAAATAACAGGAATAACTCAGTAATAGTAGAAATAACAGGAATAACTCAGTAATAGTAGAAATAACAGGAATAACTCAGTAATAGTAGAAATAACAGGAATAACTCAGTAATAGTAGAAATAACAAAAATACACAGGAATAATTCAGTAATAAAACAGGATAACACATTAATAACACAGTAATAACTCAGTAATAAGACAGTAATAACACAGTAATAATTAAGTAACACCGGAATAAATCAGTAATAACAGAGAACTCAGCAATAGCAGAAATAACAGGAATAACACAGTAACAACACATTAATAACACAGTAATAACGCATGTAATAAAAAAGTAATAACACAGTAATAATTCAGTAATAACGCATTAACACAGGAATAACTCAGTAATTACACAGTAATAAGACTGAATAAGATGTAATAACGCAGTAATAACACAGGAATAACACAGGAAAAACACAGTAATAAAACAGAAATAACAGGAATAACTCACTAATAACACATTAATAACACAGTAATAATGCAGTAATAAGACAGTAATAACACAGTAATAATACAGGATTAACACAGTAATACCGCAGTAATAACACAGCAATAATTCAGTAATAACGCATTAACACAGGAATAACTCAGTAATTACACAGTAATAAGACTGAATAAGACTGAATAAGACAGTAATAACGCAGCATAAACACAGTAATAACACAGAAATAACAGGAATAACTCAGTAATAGCAAAAATAACAGGAATAACACAGTAATAACTCAGACAGTAATAAGACTGAATAAGACAGTAATAACGCAGTAATAAGACAGTAATAACACAGTACACAGTAAGAATAAGACAGTAATAACGCAGTAATAAGACAGTAATAACACAGTAATAATTCAGTAACAAGTAACAAAATCAGTAATAACAGAGGAATAATACAGGATTAACACAGTAATACCACAGTAATGACACAGTAATAATTCAGTAATAACGCATTAACACAGGAATAACTCAGTAATTACACAGTAATAAGACTGAATAAGACGGTAATAACGCAGTAATAACACAGTAATAAGACAGGAATAAGACAGTAATACCGCAGTAATAACACAGTAATAATTCAGTAATAACGCATTAACACAGGAATAACTCAGTAATTACACAGTAATAAGACTGAATAAGAC
>NW_015539870.1:1235952-1237154 GCF_001515605.1 Sinocyclocheilus anshuiensis
CAGTAATAACACAGGAATAACACAGTAATAAGACAGGAATAAGACAGTAATACCACAGTAATAACACAGTAATAATTCAGTAATAACACAACACAGGAATAACTCAGTAATCAACTCAGTAATAACACAGTAATAACACAGGAATAACACATTAATAACACAGTAATAAGACAGGAATAAGACAGTAATAACGCAGTAATAACACCGGAATAAATCAGTAACAGAGGAATAATACAGGATCAACACAGTAATACCACAGTAATAACACAGTAATAAATCAGTAATAACGCATTAACACAGGAATAACTCAGTAATTACACAGTAATGAACTCAGTAATAACGCAGTAATAACACAGGAATAACACAGTAAGACAGTAATAACACAGGAATAACACAGGAATAAACACAGGATTAACACAATAAAACAAAATACTTTTCACTCCACTACATTTCTATCAAGGTCCTCGAAGTAGAAAGTCGTTACTATGTAGCAGCTTTGAAAGTCAGTGGGTGATTTTTTTCTTCTCTAAAATGACACTTTTTTTTCACAGTTTATCAGTAATCACTCTTGTAGGGCTACATGAAGTGATTTCCCAGCATTTTTTGAACACTGCCCAGTTGCAAACGTGATATTTATTTACAACAATTCAATAATAAGAAGTTAATATTGTGGTATATATTAGACACAATATTGTCTGATTTTGCTAAACGTGAAAATATTACCTATAAAGCCACAGAAGAACTGTTGTGCATCTCCTAATAAAACACAATAGGTGTTGGACTTGAAGCAGCACTGCATAGGCTGTTCTGTGCGTGACATCAAAGTACCACGAGAGCGAAAAAAAAATTGTTTTAATGTCAAATAGGTCTTGCTGTTTTGCTTTTTTGTTAAAGCAGTGTTGCTGTTGTAAAGTTGTACAGCTACAGTTGTGTTGCTGGGTTTTAAAGCAGGTTTGACTTATTTTTTCTTCCTTATCACTCTGTATTTACAGGATTTCACTGTCCACTCTGTTCAAATGTGGATGAATGGCTACACATAGATGTGTGCACACACGTGTGAGATCACTACCATCCTGCTTTTGTGGGGGTGGGTAGGGGTGTTAAAAAAAAATTTTTTCCCATAGGTTTTTAACATTCTAAAAGCTCTTTATTCAGTGTATTCTGTAGCGTAATGCATTGTAAGATGCTTCAGAGGCATAGGG
>NW_015539870.1:1237938-1252796 GCF_001515605.1 Sinocyclocheilus anshuiensis
GCTTGCTCACTTCAGACATTAGGCCTAATGTGCATTTTTCTTCTTCAAATTATAGCTGAATGGTTTGCAATGATTAATTTTAAATCTAGATTTAAATCAAGGTTTATCTAATAATTCTGTTGCACCAAACTTCAAACCTTTAAAAATAAGCAGGTTTACATTTTTAACCCATCATTTTGATCGGATTTAAGTTATATTTAAGATTGAACTTGAATCCTGTTGCACTATAACTTTAAACTCAGATTTAAATCTCAATTATGGATTAACTTTAAACTTAACCCTTAAATGCATACCTCTGGTCTTTAGCGACCCGGGACATCATTCTCTACCCTCTCCCTCCTTCATTTTTTTTAAGTTAGACATCAACTTTCTATGTATTCCTCAATCTATTAATTATAAACAATATAACAAGAAAAAAATAGTAAAATATAAAAGAATGCCAGTTTTCAGATTAATTTTTTGTTAAAAGTGTATAGGGTCGCTAGAGACCCGAGGTATGTAAATGTATAAGTATTTTTTCCTGAGCAACTATATTTACATATCTGATGACTCCATATGTGCAATGCATCTTTTTTCCTCAAGGTGACACTGTTTGATATTACTATACGCAATGAAATATAAATATTACTGTCATTTGACACTGGATGTGGTGAATAAGCTGCCAGTGATCAAAATATTGATGAATATTGATGAGATCGCGAATATGACGCAGATGCTGAATGTACTGTGGAAATGGGCTCTGACGATGACAGCGATGGTAAAATCATCTGCTCAAATTGAACTTAAATTTTAAGTTTCAAAAGGTAATGAAATATGCTTCATTTTATTCTTCTGTAATTGTTCTTAAAATATCAAGAGAGTTTTTTGCTATTGCAGCAGTTAAATAACAGCAGCGGTCACAGTGATGATGAGGTGAGCACCAGTGAAGTGATCGCGGCCGTGCATCTCGTTTCTCATGCCCGCTCCGTGTGTCTGCTGGGCGACGATCAAACGGACAGGGCAACGCTTTTCACAAGTGGAGATCGCTACTAGACGAATCATGTCATTTGTTATTTTTATTATCTCTGTTCTCTTTTGTCGTAAGTTATGCTATTACTCCAGTAAGTTATACTAGCCTATCCAGCGCTCCCTGAACGCAGTCTCTGGTTTATTGCCAGTCAACGAGTCGAGTCTCGAGTCATGTGACTCGAGTCCACACCCCTGGTCATCCGTATTCAAATACTAAGATGCCTTTTTCTAGCTCTCTTAATAGACATAGTAATAGACATTCTTGTCTAATTGGTTACTGCCAAATATTCAAAATTAATGTTTTTAAAATAAATAAACAAATAAAAACATTTTTGTATTCATGGACACAAAAAGAGAGAAAAGTAAGGAAATTCTGTTAGATGTTTCTAGAAAACAAGAGTGCTCAAAACTTCCAAGTATAAAGACCTGAACATGCCTTAAAATTACAAATAAAAAATAAAATAAACGATTTAACTTATTAAACAGAATAATTAAAATTTTACTACTACTACTACTACTAACAATAACAGGTTTTCTTTGATGTTCAAAGTCGTGGAAACAAAAGGAAAGAGGAAGTAACAAAATACTGTTAAATATAGACAAAAATAGTAAATACAGAAGCCCTGAACACGCATCAAAAGACCAAAAATAAAACAATACTACTATTAACATTTTAATTAAACACTATTTAATTAACTAATAAAAATAAACAATAAATTATACTTTTTTATAATACTACTACTACTAATAGCTGTTACTACATTCAATAATTAAAATTTTAATTACCATTTTATTAAAAATACTTTACTATAGAATTAGCCTGGTTCGATGCGTTATTTGTGTTTATGTAACATAATCCTTCACATGTTGTCTTTTCTTAGAGCTTTTAGTGAGAGACCGAAAGAAGCAGTTTCCTGTGCCTGTTTACAGACCCGCCTGCCCTTGGCGCCCCGGCCCCCAGCACTACCCAGCTACCCCCCATTTACATTCAGAGTTCACACAAATAAAACTTTACTGGGCTGTAATTTGAGTAAAAACTCAGAACCGCTCAGCTGAGAGAAATCAGCCATGTAATCCCCTGCTCGCACCTCCTTCCAGTTTTTAGCCACCACTCATTAAAATCAATCAAGAAATCATGTCACAGAGAGGAGCATGTGCTTGTCACTTATTTTAATAATTCTTATAAAAGATACACATATACTTGGGAGCATATTAAAGACAGAACAGTGGCCATTTGTTTGGTTTTGGGGATAGGATATAATGTTCATTATTACACCAAATAAGACAAAATAGACTTGCATACATTCACTCTTTTCTTTCTTCATCACAGACAAAGCTAAACATCATCAGTCATCAATTGTAATGATGCACGGTTGGCTGGTTGAAGGTATGTGTTTAAAATAGTTGGTGAGTTTACCTGATGTTGCTGATGTGCTGGGCCTTTTCTGCCTACATCTGGAGAGCCTACGTAACCGACTACTGCTGGTGCCATTTTGTGAGCCAGGCACATTTTCAAAATCTGTACCACGGTTTAAATCTCTCTGCTCTGTACTACCCTGTAACAATGTGTTGTCTGGGACAGCGCTGCTCACAAGGTCTTCAGACAATGTCCTCTTGCCCTGCTCTGAACCAAACAAATCCTCCAAAAGAACACTGGCTGTGCTATTAGCGAGAGGATGGCTGACTTCTGGAGGAGATTTCTTCATCTCAGTAGTCTCTTCCTTCTCCTTCTCCTCCTCCTCATCTCCTTCAAACAGCTCAGGGCTGTAGAAGATACTTTGTTCATCCTCAGTATCTTCATGGTCCATTCCGCTGGTGTTCTGCTTTGAAGTAGAGGTAGGGATCACAAAGAGCTGCTCAAGTTGAGGTTCAACTGAACTGTCATTTAGGTAAGAAGCACCATTTATTTGGTGCTTTGGTGCCACAGGAAGCACAGAAATAACTTCCTTCTGAACTTGCTTCTTGTTAACCAAATTCACATCCGGCTCAGATTGAAAAATAGGAGTCTTGAAATGGCTACTGACTGGAGTGGAGGTGAAGAGTTGGCTTGTAGCCCATGGCGTTCTTTGGACATTACATTCTCTGCTTGGTTCAGATGGATGCTGTATATTCTTTTGGTCACCTGTTCAAACAGACAGACACAAAGACATCTGAGTGACAATTATACAAAACTCTTGGGTGTGTATACCAGCTCAAACGTACGCCTCAAAGCAGAATCTTTGATTAAAACAATACGGTCAGCATTGTCCTTCAGACAAAACACGTTTGAGGTTTAGCTTTGATTAAGTGGTGGAGCACAGGGTCTCTATGATAACTATGTATGGGCTTTAGGTTTGGGTCTTCAATATGGTTTATATGTCTGAATGAGCGGAGTCCCTGATTTGTTCTCAAGTGTGCGCAAATACTCACGCTCAATCTACCACAAACAAAGGTCAAAGGGATTTCATTAAAAGCAACAGTCAGACATCTGCTCATCCCAATGCTGTTCAGTCATTCGGGGGCCACACAGTCTGACAGGGGCAATGAGGAGTGAAGAGTGTGTACAGCACACATGGATACATGTACATGCCACATAAACGCATAGCTGACCCAAAAATACATTTTGTCATCCTTTACTCAGTCACCCTCACATTGTTTTAAATACATTTGACTTTCTTTTTTTGTGGAAAACTAAAGGAGAAATGTTGAAGAATGTATCGGCCACTAGTTTACACAGATTACCATTCAAAGTTTACTCTTATCCTCCCCAAGGCTGCATATATTTAATGACAAAACTGATCAGCCATTACTCGAATTTTCAATGTCACATTTTAATTTGGTGTGCAAGAAACATTTCTTATTATTAGCAATGTTGCAAACAGTTGTGCAGCTTATTATATTTGTGGAAACAACATTTTTTTTTCAAGATTTTCAGGATTCTTTGAAGAATATAAATTTCAAAAGATGTATATAGCATATATATTTTAACATTACAAATGTATTTACTTTCACTTTTGATTAATTTAATGAATCCTTGCTAAACACAAGTATCAATGTCTTAAAAAATCTTAAAGACTCCAAGCTTTTGAATGGTAATGTTTGAGTTGTCAAGCTCCAAGATGAAAAAAAAATAAAAATAAATAAATAACAGGTAAGTAAATGATTTTTCATTTTCTTGGGTGAACTTTTCCTTTAAATGACATGAAGAGCACGAAATAAATAATCCAAAAAGGTCTCATTATAAAAGACAGAAATAAAAGAATAGCATGGAAGTTACATTAATGGATTGACGCAGGAAACCATTGGCCCAACAATTATTCATCATCACCAAATGACTTCCTTCAGGACACTAATGAGAATGTTAAACAAATACAATTATTATTTTGTTTCCACAAGCCATATACCTGATTCAGAAGACCTGCTCTCAGAGTTGGCTGCCTGCACCTCGGTGTATAGGTTTGGCTGCGCAAGCTGAGAGTCAAATGGCTTGTGGGGGGTGATTATCTCAGGAGAGGGTGAGATAGCAATGGAGGGGCTGGGGTATTGAGGGGCAGCCTGAGATTGTGTCTCTTCGAAGGTCTCTACTGCCCCCTGCTGGCATTGAGAAAAGGACTCCAGGGACTGCATGGCGCCAGTGAAGGTGTCATGGTGCCTCACTAGCTGACGCACCCACTTTGACAGGCCTGAGAGAAGAGGACAGCAGCATTTGACAAACATTTAACCACTTTACTTGACCACTATTTTCATAACACTCTACCACAATACTGTCCATAAGTGTAGATTTTCAAGTAATGAATGTTTTCAACCTATCACTGTTACATGTAAAAGAGCAAGACCTTATGTACACATTATCTGGCCGCAGCCCACAGTCTAACATTTCAAAACAGGTCATTATCTCCATCTAGTGATAAAGAAATGGAACTACAGCTGGGTGAAAATGGGACAATCGTTTTTAGCACTTTTAGACCATTTGTCATTTTTTACCTGTGATATATTTGTTCGGGTTTGTCCTAAACCGGTCATCTACCAGTATAAGTGCCCCCCAGTCATTTCGATGTCGTATACACCTATAAGGAAAACAAACATACTGTATTGTTATACCAAATTGGTCTTAAATATCAAGTCATTGCATAAATATCAACTCTTGTGAAATTCATGTGGCTCTCACCTTCCGAGTGCCTGGTTTAGTGCCCGATATGCTTGAATCTCGTACCAGCGGCTACCAGGCAGAAGCCCTCGTGACTTGGCATGCTTGTCATTGTATTTCATCTTCAGTTCGACCTGCAATGCAAAAGAAACAATGACTTGGACCAAAATGTCCCCTATAAAAACATTAAACATAGAATTTCAGGTCAGGGTATAATAAAAATACTCTCAACACCTTTTAGAAAATGATTTTTTTTTGAATGTGTGATTACTGGATGAGCATAAGCATAGACTACCGTTTAAAAGGCTGGGGTCAGTACGATTTTTTGGTAACATTTTATTTTAAGGACCAATTCTCACTCTTAACTAGTTTCTTATTAGCATTCATATTGGCTGTTTATTAGTACTTATTAGGCACATAATAATACCTTATTCTGCATGACCATATTCTAGATCCCTTAACCCGACCCCACACCTAAACATAAAAACTACCTTACTAATTATTAATAAGCAGCAAATTAGGAGTTTATTAAGGGAAAACTCTTAGTTAATAAATAGTGAATATGTGTTCCCTATTCTAAAGTGTTATAGATTTTTATTAATTACTACTTTTATTCAGCAAGGGTACATTAAATTAATTTGAAAAAAGTGACATTAAAAACGTACAATTATAATTAATTACAAAATATTTGTATTTTAAATAATTGCTGTTTAATCAACTTTCTATTTATGAAAGAATCCTGAAAAAAAGTATAACTGTTTCTGCAAAAATATTAAGCAGCACAACTTTCTTCAACATTGATAATAATACATGTTTCTTGAGCACCAATTCAGCATATTAGAATGATTTCTGAAGGATCAAGTGACACAAAGGAGACTGGAGTAATGTCTGCTGAAAATTCAGCTTTGCCATCCCTGGAATAAATTACATATCAAAATATATAAAAATTAAAAATATTGATTTTTACTGCATTTTTTATCAAATAAATGCAGCTTTGGTGCGCATAAGAGAATCCTTTTAAAAACATAAAATCTTACGGACTCAAACCTTTTAATGGTAGTCTAAGCATAGAAATTTCCCTGACTTTTCTTTTTCTATTCTATTCATTTATAGGCCTGGAAAACACCATTTTAAACTTCCTTAGTTTATATTTGCAGGGACCATGGAAACTCTGTGGAACTTCTGATGAACAGATTCCAAGCCTGAGCAAAATAAACAAACAGTATATCATTGGTTAAGCAGTGTGTAGTGGTACATTTACAGGTCTTGTAACTGGAAGGTTGCTGGCTTAGGCAATTCAAGAGCCAATCCTGAGGCATTCTGCTTAACTTAGCCTTTTGTGTTACACAGAAGAAAATAAGTCTTATAAGTTTAAAATGACAATAAACTGACAGAATTTTGTTCTTGTACAAATAAAGATTATTTTCTAAACTCAGTAGACAGTATACATCTTCACTAACTTTACATTTATCAGAAGACCCCACAGGCCACACCTGGGAGTGGGGCAGCTGCACCACCATCGTGCCGCTCATATAGAACTAATTAGATTAACACTTGCAGGAGGTAGGACTAGTGAGCGGCGATCTGCAGAGGGCAAAGCTCCTCTGAAGATGACACCCTAGGCCTGAAGTGCTTTCATACTTGCCTGCCCACACCCGCTGATCCATTGCAAAGAGGCGGAAGAAAGAGGCCACCAGACAATAGGCATCTGCTTTGCCATAAAAATGCCAGGGAGGCATCCATCAATTTTCACCTATTGCCCTCACAGTTTTAACGCTAACCTTTATGAATTGACAAGTGAAAAGTTCAAATCCTGTCGGATGGGACAGGACGACAAAAGCCTTAACTATTTGTGACAGGTACTGTGTTTTCAGATGCCACAACCTGTACGAGGGCATGACCGTTGCAGGTAAGGCTTGTCTCTTGTACACATCAGCTCTGCGTCATCCGCGATGTTCTCACACTTAATCAGGAATATTTAGAAACCCATGGACACGTTGACATACACATGGGGCCGAATTTATGAGCAAACACTTAAGCATGACTGAATCCGCCATCTGATGCACAATCTCATTCTCTAACCCAGTGGAAGGGTTAAAAGTAGGGCTGCACGATTAATCGCATGCGATATTTAACGCGCATCTTGTCAGTAAAGACTGTTCTGTAATCAGCGGTAAATCTCCATCACATGTGTGCTTTCACATTGAGCAGCATTAACTACACAGAGCCGTTGTTCACTGACGAGTTGCGCAAAACCACGTTCATATTCGCGCGATTTTTTGCGCAGCTCATCAGTGAACAACGGCTCTGTGTAGTTAATGCTGCTCAATGTGAAAGCACGCAGGTGATGGAGATTTACCACTGATTACAGAACCGGCTTTCTGACAAGATGCGCGTTAAATATCGCATGCGATTAATCGTGCAGCCCTAGTTAAAAGCATCTGGATAGAGATCCTGTTGTCAACTAAAGGCCGCTACCCCAAGGCGGACTGTCATATAAATCCAATCAGAGTCTATTACACTATCAAGGCCCTTCACCTCCCGGTATCACGTCAACACTCAATCTGACATGACAGCTTGCATATGTGAAAAAGCCAGTTCCCGCTGCTAGCCAAATCTCCTCAATGTGCAAGAAACCGCAAGCTGGAAGGGATTACATAAAATGTCAGGAGAGAGCCCACTCTCGCATCAGCTTCAACCTCTTTACCTGTTCATCCTTAAAAACAGACATTTGACCAAGAGGCATGCATTGCAGCAGAGCGGAACACTGCAGCCGTCGTGCCCGTCACCGAGATCTCGTAGCCTGCTGTCTGTCTGTGTTAGGAAACAGCAGAGCGGGTCATACTAAGAGTCCTCGGCTCCGCAATTAAAAGGAAAATCAAAGAGAAACGAGACACAACATTCCACACAAACCTTTACAATTTAACACACTTTCCATCGTCTCACACAAGCTGTTCATTAGGCACCGAGACACGGCATCAGCTGGAATAGCCCTTTTACTGCCTTTTAAATCTGAGATTATTTTTCTTAGCGAAACAAAACATGTTCCTTCCAGTTTTTGTGTGCACCATCGGCTTACAATGTTACAAGTTCACCTTTGATCTTGCTCCCAATAACGGACTAATAAAAGCGATACTCTCGTTTTAGAGGCACTTTAATAGCTTTTCTGTCTATCTGGAAAGACTGTGCAGGCATCCACACAACAGGACCTCTACTACTCTGACTAGACAGTAGAAAGTTAAATCACAAGTGTACCATTCTGAAAGTTTGAAACACAATAATGAAATAAAATCTATATTTTTACATTTTCTGAAAAAAACTGGGTGGCTCCCTGTGAGTGCCGATGCAAACATTAATGTGCTTGTTAGACTGGCTTTGTATAGAGTAACCATTGCACTCTGACAGTAAATAGTGTCAGTGTCCGCTCTTTAATTTGCATTAGGGTCATATCCTGGATATCCCCAGGGGTCATCTCCACCCCCCATTCACTCAACCAAAGGAGAGGCAACATCTTGCATCAAAAGCTCGCATGCAGGCCATCAGTGATATAAACATTGTTGTGTGGTTAATTGCTAATTGTTGAGTGAACTGTTGTTTCCTAGTATGAACAATGAAGAGATGGACTTATAAAAACGCTTGCATAAAACAGTTTGCTCTCGTTTTAAACAATGGATTTCCATGACCTTGCCAGTCATTTGTGATTACAAAATAAAGATTTAAAAAATAATAATTAGAAAACGGAATAATTTTTCATTCTGTAAACTGAAGTTACCAATTCCAGTTTGGCTCAAAAGAACGTTTAATGACAAATTGAAAATTGTTTAATTTAACAGAAAAAAAAACACACTACTACTCAATTTTGGGTTCAGGATTTTTTAAAAATAATTTAAAGGGGTCAGATGATGCGATTTAAATTTTTCCTTTCTCTTTGGAGTGTTACAAGCTCTTGGTGCATAAAGAAGATCTGTAAAGTTGCAAAGACTAAAGTCTCAAATCCAAAGAGATATATCAACTTGGATGTATTTGGATGTATATATGCTGTGGATTGCCGGATCTGGCGCCGGGCTGGACAAAAGTGAAGCGAACGCGGAGAAAGAGAGAGTGACAGTTCGCGAGAGAGGCCAAGTGTGTCCGAGAGAGAGAGCGAGATGCACGAGAGAGACCGGAAATGTGCGCGAGAGGGACAGACAGTGCGTGAGAGAGACCGAGTGCGTCCGAGAGAGAGCGAGAGAATACAGACAGGGTTTTATGTTTACGCGGCGCGATGCAACGCAACGCGTAAAAAGACAGTATAAGTCATTATAATCAGTAATTATGTCCCCACTGGATGCAACAAATGCCTCGTTTGTAATGGGTTTTAATGTTTTTGTCTCGTCGCTCCGGCCGGACACGGCATCAACAGTATGGTGAGGGGCGTAACATTTCCGTCTCATGCTTGAGGCATTCGGCCAATCACAACGCATTGGATAGCTGGCCAATCACAGCACACCTCGCTTTTTCAGACCGATGAGCTTTGTAAAAATCGACGCGTTTCAGAAAGGCGGGGCATACAGGAGAAACAATAATGTACAATATGTGGAAAATCATGTGTTTTTTTAACTTTAAACCGCATAAACACATTTCATTACACCAAATACACAAAATAATGTTCTTTTTAGCAGCATCATATGACCCCTTTAATATTTGATCGGTTACTTCCACTCAATTAATTTTATTCAGGAAGCATTTAACAGACCAAAAGTGACGGCAAATAATTTTATATCGTTACAAAAACAGACTGAAGCACTGACACTGAAGACTGGAGTAACGGCTGCGGAAAAATTAAGCTTTGCCAACACAGGAATAAATTACATTGTAAAATAGATAGAAACAGAAAACAGTTATTTTTAAATTCTAATAATATTTCACATTACAGTTTTTATTGTATATTTAAACAAATAAATGCAGCCTTAAGCATAAGAGACTTCTTTCAGAAAAATTAAACAATGGAAGTATATATTCACAATAGACATTTCAACAACATTTGACTTTTTCAGATCTGGAAATTATCACTATGGGAATCCTGAAATAAGTACAGAAATTGAAAAAGATGCATTGAAGAAGATGATTTGCAGATAGACTTATTCCCCACCTGAAAAATCATTCTCATTTGTCAGTACCAACAGTCTTGTGGGCAGCGCGTCGACATATAGTGCTGTTGCACTTCAGGCATCCCGAGTTCGAGTCCCGGCTTGCAGACCTTTCCCGTTCCCATCCCCCTTCTCTCTCCCACCTCGTTTCCGGTCTGAAATACTGTCCTATCCTAATAAAGGCAAAAATGCCAAAAATAAATCTTTAAAAAAAATTCTCATTTCACAAGTAGCAACGGCTCCAGCAACTCTTAATCTGTTTGGGATAAGAAAGAATACGCCAAAACTCCACCATCCTTCATCTTTTAACCTACACTAGGCAAACGAGACAAAGCATCATCTGTGTAGATGGGGGAAGGTATTGAGGGGAAATCGAGGGCAGCAAACAAACACATTTGAGTGCTGTTAACCACTTCATGTGGCATTTGAAACAAGGAGGAGCATTACGGTTGGCCAGGTGCACTAGAAAACCCCTGCCTCCTTGCTCTTCACCCTCTCTGGCACACCAACTCATCGCTTGTCCACAACAAGCCACATGATTAAAACCTACCTCAGAACCCTCCAAAACTCATACAAAATGGCAAACTCAATCGGCCTCCACTGAAGCAGAAGTGAAAAAAAAATCAAAGGCCTTCCCCAGAGGTAAGGGTACAACCACGCCAACAGCTTCCGCTAAGGTGAAGGGCTCGGAAGTGTCAATCATCTGTACATATCCCCACGGTGACAGACCCAGTTAGGAGAGCTTCAACATACTCTGACAGCAAGGTAGACAGAGGGGGAAGTTTAAAGGTCAGGCCTATCTGCTAAGGACAGTCAAAACACAGCAAAATCACTATTGAATTCATTTACGGATCACAATAAGGTTGGGAACTGATGTTCTGCCAACAAAGTAACTTTTTAAAGACATGAACATATGAGAAGACAAATGATACTTCAGGATTGAAATGAGGATGAAGAAAAGTGAAAAAGTTTTCAATCAGTTTATAAAAAGATTACGAGAATCTAGCGAAGTTACTCTAATGGGAATCTCTACCATCAGTTCACAGCTCACGAAGCCACTTAGATGGTGTTGAATCATCTTGAACCACAAAAATCACATCCAGTTGACTAGAACAACTACTAAAGCAATACACTTTTCAAGGTCAGGCATTATAGTGACATTATTAAAATTATGGGATTGGAATAATGTAAATAAGATGCCATGTTATTACAGAGTTCTATTAATTAAATCTACTATTTTTTATATATTTGAACATGGCTCATCCATGAGAACAATTACGAATGAGAAACTTCACAGACATGCCAAATACAGTATATGCAATTATACTAGTGATACGCTTTTTGCAGAACGTTACCTGCAAATCTTTGATATTGGGGAATGGGATACCAATAGTGACCACTGCTCTGGCATTATCATCAGTGAAGTCTAAGCCCTCGCTAACCTTCCCTCTGCAAACAGCAACCAGCAATGCTCCATCTGGGAAAATAAATCATAATCAACACACAGACAACACATTTAAACACGGCATTTGGAATGAAATGAATCAACACTGACCTCTGTTTTCACTGTTGGCTGCTGTTCCTCTGATAGCCTCGTAGTATGTCTGCAGCAACTCATCAAAATCACCCTTGCCACCACCACGTGGCTCAGTGATCACAGTTTTCCGCTCCTCAAGCTTGTCCCACAGACCTGTGTTTATCCAGCGGTCCCTCAGTTTATCTAACATCTTATAGAAAACAAAAATTGACCATAAATAAATTATTATTTGCATTGGACTCTAGGATAAAATATTAAGTCTATAATAATAATAATAATATGCAAGTTAGTTCACTGGGGCACCATAATTTTTTTTATTCAGTGGTCACTATTGGCAACACATTAGTAATTAGTGTAGAGTAATAATAGCAGTGAGCTAGAAGGGTAAACAGGGATGCTTTTAATAACAAACATAATGAAAACCAATTCTGGAATGCAAACGTCTGATGCAAAACTGCGGCATTCATGTGGCCCCCATTAAAATAAAAAACAAGACTCAGTTGAAGAGAAATGTCTGAACCCTGGGTTGCTTAGTAATTCAGTTTAATAAATACAAACCTCCCGTTTGCGCTGTAATCAATTTACTGGTTTGAGCATTTTGTTTTTGTATTTTTAACGAATAATGGAATCCGCTGCTCAGCCAGATTACATTGCACTCTAAAAGCCTGAGAATAAAACATCACAGCAAGACACAGGATGTTCCTCTTCTGTCTTCTCTCTAGTTCCCATTACTGAGAGCAGATAAACTGCTAGTTTAAACTCTGTTCATAATAAAAATAACTGTTACAGTGCTATTGTTAGTGCAAAAAAGTCAGTGACTCCCAAAGGGGGAACACTGATCTAAAAGCTCTCCCACACACTGGGAGCAACTCTGGTCTCTGCTGTATGCATTTTCCTCTTGAACAGGCATGCCTTTACAATCCAAGCGAATCTTCACTGGCTTGGAAATGTGTTAGAAGGGTCAAACAAAAGTTCTGCTTGTGATCAGCAAAAAACTTCTCATGACTACAGGAATTTGTGGCTTCATTCAGATAAACAATAACATAAGGACTGGAGGAGTGCCTCAGGGCTCAGTATTAGGATCCTTACCCTTTTGTTGTTTAGAAGACAGAAAAGCACGTCCGCACTTTACCAAGACGACACTAAATTCACCACAAGTACTGCATTATTAAATCACCTGAGGTGGCTGAGACTTCTGCACCATGAAAACAATTTTACACACTGATGTGACTGTGAAGTGAAGCAAGCACTAATTTCATCAGGTCTGTGCTTATAGGAACAAACAAGCCACTTGTCTAAAATAAAACATGACACTTGTGCTGAAGATGCAACATTAACTCATAAACGTCACTGTTTCAAAGTCTAACAGCAAACCAATTGTCCCGCATCTGCTGCAAACCAAATATGAATAAAAAGTAATTTATTAATGTGCTCTCTCAGTAGAATGCATTATACACCTTGTACTTGGAGGAAATTCAGATTTCTGAGGAAGAATTTATAACAAGAGGAAAAGGAAAAAACATGGATACATGGATGGTCTTTTTTTGATGTATACAACTGATGGGTTTGGAAGCAGTATTCGGCATCTTGAATATACCTGAGGGTCAATGCTATTAATTTGTGCTTGGTCTGAAGTGTAACCTGATGATGACCTGAGCGTAACCTGATAATAAAATGCTGGCCCTTAGAAGACAGGGACACATGCCAAGTACAAAGACTCCTTGTATAAGCTTGCTGTTTATATTCCCAGAGCTGTAATTTGTAAGGACTTATAAAAGTGGGCGAAATACAATACAGTGCCACTCCAGGAGTCCCTTGGCTCAAAGGGTAATGGTCCTAATGCTTTTATCTCACAGACACTGTGAGTAAACATCACTCTATGTCTGCTTCTATGCAGTCATTTCATTACAGGCACATTTTCCTCATCTCTCATCCTGACAGACTTGAGCCGTAGTTTAAAAAACCAAAAGATGAGCCAGTCAGCAGTAAGGTAGAAACTCAAGATTATCATCAGCTGTTCAATTCTTCAGACTCATTACAGACTTCATATTTTTCACGTTTTGAAATGAAGAATTGGGTGCTTTTTAATTTGTGCGATGGAATTTGAATTAAATTGAACACAGGATGATGAATTGAGAGTTAATACAGATGTTAAAGGAACACTCCACTATTTTTGAAAATAGGCTAATTTTCCAACTCTCCTAGAGTTAAACAGTTGAGTTTTACCATTTTCAAATCCATTCAGCCGATCTCCGGGTCTGGCGGTAGCACTTTTAGCTGCAGCTTAGCATGGATCATTGAATCTGATTAGACCATTAGCATCTCGCTCAAACATGACCAAAGAGTTTCGATATTTTTCCCATTTAAAACTTGACTCTTCTGTAGTTACATCGTGTACTAAGACCGACGGAAAATGAAAAGTTGCGATTTTCTAGGCCGATATGGCTAGGAACTATACTCTCATTCCGGCGTAATAATCAAGGAACTTTGCTGCCGTACCATGGGTGCAGCAGGCGCAATGATATTACGCAGCGCCTGAAAATAGTCCCCAGCACGCTCCCTGTGCAAGCAGGTGGTCACGTTGGTTAAGTTGGCAGAAGTTAGCCTATTTTTAGGCGCTGCGTAATATCATTGCGCCCAGGGATGGGCAGTATTTCAGATACATGCATTTAAAATACGTATTTGAAAGCCTTCGGCAAAAATCAAATGTAATTTGTATTTAAATACATTTAAGATTAGTATTTTTGCATTTTCAAAATACATAAAATACTTCGTGCCAGTCAACCTCTTTATCAGTATGAATGACTTGTTTGTCATTGAGTCAGTGCTGCTGATGCAAAGAAGGCCCTTTGTTACCAAACATCAAGTAACTAAATTAGGATACAATTATGAGACATTTTGAGTCAGAGGAAGGTTTGTGAAGAAATTTCATGCTCCCTTGTAAAAGTATTTTTTAGTATTTTTAAAATACAAAAATACAGTAGTTTATTTTGATACATGGTGTGGCTGCTGTATTTTGTAGTTTATTTTGATACACTTAAAATTAAGGTATTTGGTA
>NW_015539870.1:1252894-1258114 GCF_001515605.1 Sinocyclocheilus anshuiensis
AGATGCTAATGGTCTAATCAGATTCAATGATCTATGCTAAGCTGCAGCTAAAAGTGTTACCGCCAGACCCGGAGATCGGCTGAATGGATTTGAAAACGGTAAAACTCAACTGTTTAACTCTAGGGGAGGTGGAAAAATTTTGTATACCCAACTATCTATAGTATCTATCTTATCTATAGTATCTCCCTACCTACCTATCACATCACTTGTATCTATCATTTCACCAGTGTCTATCGTATCTACAGTAATCATCCATCCATCCATCTTATCACCAGTATTAAAAATTTTCAAACAAGGTTTTAGCTAACATCTAAAGTTTGTGTAGCGCTTACTATCTAGCTAATAACTTGTAGATTAATTAGTAACTTGTTATATGCCAATCTATGGACCAGCGTCTCAGAAGACTAGATTCGCTGCTGAGAAAGATGCAACAACAACAGTGAACAGACTCAACGAATGGTTTGGTCGAACACACAACGTGTATTTGTGGTTTAACAGCACTCAACGGGTAAGTTGAATCAATGTGAATCAATGAAAACAGAAAGGAAAAAAATATATATTTTCACAAATTTAATTCTTGTTTCTAAATTTTGTCACTCTTTTGTTTTAGCAGGTTTCATGAACCTTTTCCCTCAATTTTCAACAAGGCAAGTTCTTTGTTCGTTCACTTTAACTCAGTAGTTGATATCCACGGGCAATCGAGGCTGGCGTCCGAACATAATTTCGTAAGGTGAGTACCCTGTAACATCGTTCTTTGTGCAGTTGTATGAATGCACAAGCGGTTTAACAAATTCCTTCCAGTGGGCCTTCTTGTCGTTCTCCAGGGTTCCTAACATCCTTTATAGTTTGTGAGTTAAGTTTTCTGAAGTCGATGCAAAGACATTTAGAATTATCCTTCTTCCTCACCACCACTATAGGGGAGGCAAAGGCAGACTCAGATTCTCTAATAATTCCAGCAGCCAACAAGTCTTGCAGGTGTTTGCGAACAGCATCGACATCCTGTGGGTGAATGGGCCTAGCTCGATGCTTAAAAGGAGTTTCATCACTAAGTTTGATGTGATGTCTCACTTTATCCGTATGACCATAATCCATGTCATGCAAGGCAAACACCTCAGGCATCGTGTTCAATAAAGCTGATATTCAGGTCCTCCACTCTGCTGGTAAAGGGGAATTACCAAAATCAAATTTTATCTGTGAGCTGCCAGAGTTCAATTGAGTCTGAGGAGCATCATGTCTTGGCTGTGTCTCAATCACGCACTGAACTGCATACATTTCAGCGATCACAGCTTTTGGTGGAACAGCAATGTCAGTGTTTGCGAACAGCATCGACATCCTGTGGGTCAATGGGCCTAGCTTGATGCTTAAAAGGAGTTTCATCACTAAGTTTGATGTGATGTCTCACTTTATCTGTATGACCATAATCCATGTCATGCAAGGCAAACACCTCAGGCATCGTGTTCAATAAAGCTGATATTCGGGTCCTCCACTCTGCTGGTAAAGGGGAATTACCAAAATCAAATTTTATCTGTGAGCTGCCAGAGTTCAATTGAGTCTGAGGAGCATCATGTCTTGGCTGTGTCTCAATCACGCACTGAACTGCATACATTTCAGCGATCACAGCTTTTGGTGGAACAGCAATGTCAGTCTGGGTGTCATTTCTCACCACTACAGGTAAACTATAAGAGCATTTAGCAGGCAAAGTGTATAGTCCGTTGGCCACTAATAATCCGCCTGGCATAGAAGACATTCCTGGCTGCCCTAGTGTTGTCAAGCTTTCTGGAGAACGGCGACTTAGATGAACGACTCCATCAAGAACAGCCACACTCCCTGCTGACACAATTTTAGGAGTAATTCCCTTCAACGTTACACATCCCAGAACTTCAGTGCTCATTTGCTTGTGTCTGACATCCAGAATTTTGAGTACTGCTCGATATCCATTAAAAGCTGGGTTGAGGTTTCCTGGGCTTTCTTGAGCATGGTTCGCATAAAGAGCATCCAGGGAATTGGTTCCCACAAGGACTTGGGGCACGTTCATTAAATCAGGGACCACTACAGCTAATGTGGTAACTTCTGCTTTTACTCCCAAGAACTCCTTAGGAAACGTCAGAGTGAGATCTACATAGCCTAAGTAGGGAACTGACTGCCCATTTGCTCCCTCCACTTCTAGTAAAGACTCAAGTGACTTCATAGGGTGATTAGATAGATGATCGTGGTAAAAGGAAAGTGGAATGGTGGTTACTTGGGAACCTGTATCTAGCAAACAATTCACTGAAGTTCCTTCAATAAACAACTGGGCAGTACACTTCATTCCAACCAATCCTCTTGGTAATTTTCTCTGCATTACTTCTTCACAACACTTGTTGAATACTCCTCTAAGTTTGTTAGGGCATGTGGGTCTTTCCTCAGTTTCTGTACGCCCTGCTACAGAGACTGATTGAAGTTTAACCGTGGGGATGCAACTCTATTTTTCAGGTCCCAATGAGCCTGTTTCTCCCTCAGCTGACGTTGTTTGCTTTCTACTTTGGCAGGATTTGGATCATTTTCACAATGTATGGCGATATGACCGTCTTCTCCGCAGCGAAAGCAGTAGCCTGGACGAGGTCGAGCCAAGATTAATCCATCAGTACTGACTGGTTTACTCTCTTCCAGTCTAGTCTGCTTGGGCTGTGACGTAGCTTAAGGGCTCCTGAACACGGATGTTCTTCCTGGCTGATGTTTCTGTGATTCTGAGACAGTTAATTGAGCTTTTAACTTTGCAACCTGTCTTGTTAATTCATCAATTTCCTCAGCTTCTGAGCTTCTGTTCTGGACGTTTGGGGAAACTGCAGCTTCCACAGCTTGAACCTGGGCTCGTAGTTAAGTCAGTTCTTTTTTCAGCGAAGTCACATCCACCACTTTGGGACAAGCGGGCTGGCACTTCTGGTGAGTCAATGATTGCATGGAGGCAAGTTGGGCATGAATTTCTGATATTTGTTTTCTCATGGAGTCTGTTTCAGGGGCTGCTCCGCTGGCTACCTCATGTGAGTGAGCAGACAACTGATGAACTGCGGCTCGTGACTTAGAAGGGGCTAGACCTTGTTTAGTCATCCCAAAATGACTCCTCATCCGATCCTCCTTTGAAGCTTGCCTGCCTTCCTCCGCTCTGACAGACACTACTAGTTCAGCGAAAGAAGGTGGGTTATTCTTTCTCCCTTCCAGCTGAAGACTGACAATTAAGCCGTTATCCCAGCACCCACGACAGAACTGCTTCAACAAACACCGATCGCGCTTCCTCTCTGCAATGCCACCTCTCCTCACCGCTGCACTTAATAATCACTTGTAATCGATGCAAGTAGCTGGAAGGCTTTTCTCCCTGATTCTGCAACGTCGTCATGAACTTTGCCAGCAGCTCTTCCCCATCCTCCACTGATCCATACACCGATTCCAGCAACTCTAAATATACTGAGGGCAATGATTGTGGGCTAACATGTTTAATTACGTCAGCAGCAGGTGGAAGCAAGCTGTCTAGGATTCTTCTTGTACGAGACAAGTCTGAAACAGACGGATCATCCAGTAGGAATTCCACACTTGCTCGCCATGTTTCGAAGTCTGGTTCATTGGGTGGACGTGGAATTTTCCCTGAGAAAGATCTGAGACGTAGGGAAGTATGCTGGGCTGTCACATCACTTGTCCTCACAACGTGCTCAACCACGACTCTTTGCACATCAGGAGGATCTATCATATCCATAGTCAGAACTGGATGCGGCATCCCTGTGGCTGAAGGGTTGTTAATTCCACCAGTATTAGGTACAGTATTCATCTCATTCTCCTTGGACAGGTTTTGAGTTTTCTGGCTTTCAACACCCAGCAATGGAGAAACTTTTGGTGAGAAAGTTCCATCTCTATTTTCTCCCATTCTCTGTGATGTGGTGGGTGACCCATGATCATTGAATGAACTGGCAGTGCTAAGTCCCCGAGTTTGAGTGTCCGCTACATGACAGCTGGGCAACTGTTCAGTGGTAGGGCCAACTGACCTCATCTTTACTAACTCCTCTTGAATTGCCTTGACAATTTGCATTTTTAGTTTTAAAAAAAAGTTACATGGCGACCCAGGGCACTCTGGAGGGATTATATCTCCTGGCTGGCCTGGGAATACCTTAGGATAACCCCAGGAGGAGCTGGAGGAAGTGGCTGGGGAAAAGGACGTATGGGCAAACCCATGCTTAGCCTGCTGTCACTGTGACCCAGTCCCGGATAAGCAGAGGGGAATGAATGAATGAATGAATGAACGAGTTATGAATTTCATATAATTTGAATTCTTCTTTACATTCAAAGTTCAAATTGCAATTTTGCATCCTTTTTAGTATCTCAATACAAATTCAGGAAATCAAAAGGCTTTCTCAATTCAATTCTGAATTGAAAATGCTATTTTAATTTGTATTACAAATTAATTAAACTTAAATAAAAAATTTTCATGTATGCAAAACAACTGATAACACCTCACATTTGATCTATAAAAAAAACAAAAAAAACAATGATGGAATAAATGGACAGCATCCAGTGTTGCCCAATGAAATTAGCCACTGCAAGTGTGTACTTGTGTTTTAAGATGTTTGGAGAAGGAATGGGAGTTTGTGGGGGTGGTGGTGATGAGCACATGGCCTTCATGTCTAATTCATAAGCATTATCTGACAAGAGCAGTGCTGTTTCCACAGGGCCTAGACAAGGACACAGCTGAATGAAAATGTCAATCTGCACACTTGCCTGAGGCTCAGGTGCACAAACATGGCAGAAGTGACCCTACAACATCCCTCTCTGAGGTCAATGACAGTGCCATCAAACAGATGGCATGCTCAAAAACGATATGAACGCACTAGTACTAAATAAGCTCCGACAAATGATAAGAGGCATTTAACCTCATGTTGTCAATAAATTGTGTACATCTGGAGAATGACAGCTTAAAGGGGTCATATGATGTTGCTAAAAAGAACATTATTTTGTGTATTTGGTGTAATGAAATGTGTTTATGGGGTTTAAGGTTAAAAAAACACATTATTTTCCACATACAGTACATTATTGTTTCTCCCCTATGCCCCGCCTTTCTGAAACGCATCGATTTTTACAAAGCTCATCGGTCTGAAAAGCGAGGTGTGCTCTGATTGGCCAGCTATCCAGTGCGTTGTGATTGGCCAAATACCTCAAGCGTGTGACAGAAATGTTACGCCCCTTACCATACTGTGA
>NW_015539870.1:1258143-1258727 GCF_001515605.1 Sinocyclocheilus anshuiensis
GCGTAAACATAAAACCATGTCTGCATTTGTGATCAGAGAAATTACAAACAACAAGAGCTACTCTACACTGCTCAAAACTCGCATTTGAATCATCAGTGGCAAATCCTTTAAATATGAAAATGTACTTACAGTCTGTGAGTCAGAACAGTAGTCTACTTTCCAAGGATCAGGAAACAGTCCTCCATAAAATGTGCTGCACACATCTGAATATTTGGGTTGAACTGTTCTGGAACAGTGTTGTAAATACAACAACCACTGATTTCTAGTCGTGTCCTCTTTTGGAAGGCCAAACAAAGTAGTTTCGCTTTCACAACGAAACACACAGCATCACACATGGCGGGTTTGAGTGAGGAATGGCCGGCGGGCTAGAGTGAGCGGCGGCCGGAAGGCTTGAGAGAGCGGCGGCAGGCGGGCTTGAGTGAGCGGAGGCTGGCAGGCTTGAGTGAGGAACAGCCGGTGGGCTTGAGAACGGCACGGCTGGCGGATTCAACGAAAAAGCAGCAGGCGGGCTTGCGGCAACCACATGTGACGACCCTGGGCTGGACTTCGCTTCGTCTACGGTGAAAGCCGATCCGGCGATCCAC
>NW_015539870.1:1259276-1261770 GCF_001515605.1 Sinocyclocheilus anshuiensis
GGGGGCTATCCACGCGGGGGTGGTCTCATTCAAAAGAGGGCCTCGAGACGTACACTCGATTCGTGTTCGAGACGGTTCCTTGAGCTGAAGAGATCCCCCGAATTTGGTGCGGATTCGCCGCGCCGTTACGGAGATATGGCCGTTCAAAGTTTCAATGGTTTTCCATTGACTTAAGCTTTAAAGCGTTTCATCCAGGTCGCCAGTAGCAAACAATGGAGCGCGCTCTGCAGGACAAACTAAGTAATTACACCATTTCAAGCATTTTATCTGCATTATATGTTCTGTAAAAAAAAAAATTCATATCGGCGGCATATTCGCCGATACCGATATATCGGCGACAGGCTCATATCGGCCGATAATATCGGCAAAACGATATATCGGTCGGGCTCTAGTACTAATATAATGATTTCCAATGGTAATATTACAGTGAAGTGTGAGAGTGCCTGACAAAGTACTAGGCTACATTTAACCATCAGTATGAGTATATGAGGTGTATGCAGCCCCATTTCTGACACCTTGTCTCTCACAATGCTCTCGAGGGCTGGGAGCTCACAACAGCATTGACCCACTCTCATGTCTTATTCAAGGCCCCGTTACAGCAGACCAGAATCTCACATCTTCAGAACTCTGAGGAAGACTATTACATTATCAGCAACAGATCAACAGCAGACACATTGTACACAGTCAATTATATTTACTAAGAGGTGACCCTCAGATGATCCTGTATATAAAACAGGACACAGATGTGAATCAAATGTCATGTACCTTAAGTCAATCCACTTCTCTAAAAGCTGGGTAATGCCTGTTACCATAGTGACAGATAATAATAGTAAATATCAAAACATTGCATTATAATATGTAGTATTTTATTTTTATGTTTCCATCTCCCCCTGTATTCACCATCTAATCACCCAACAGAAGTTCTGCCCGTCTCTACACACAAAATATCCTTATTTTCTGCCATTTTTCATAAAATGAGAGAGTCCTAACATAACTGCGATAATTACTTGGTAATTAAAACCACAAAAATAAAATAAAATAAATAAATACAAATAAAAATAAATAATCAAAACATATATAAACAAATCAAATCATATGATGAATAAACATACAAATGTCTCCAAAAATATAAATATATAATTACATAATCTAACAATATCTAGCTGAATAAATATTTTAGCAGAAATATCTTGAAATCTTGATATTGAAATTGAAAATCCACAGGCACAACAAAAGATGAATCATTTATTGTGGTTAGTCGACTAAATATATGCATCACTCAGCTTGTGTCACCATGCTAGATTTAGTCGACCGGATGCAGTTCTCAGAGGGGACATTGTGGCGAGGTGGCACTGTGAGGCACAACTCTGTGCATTATCTCTCTCTCGCTCTCATTTCCTCTGCCACCTACACTGCTCTTTATTTATTTTCCTCCAACCTTGACGCCATTCTGTCATGTGGCAACACATTGCTGTTTCTTTCCGTTGCAAAAGGCCTCTAAATAATGGACAAACTTGGTTGTAGGGTGGCATAAATGAAACAGAGGGCCCTGGTGACAGCAGGAGAAGATGTGTAATTGCTGTAAATAATTCAGCTGTCAAATATCACAATGACGATGATCACGCCAAGGATGGAGCAGAGTGGCGCCCCTGCCACCTGCCTGCAAGCACCCACACTCTTCAGCGCTGACGCGGAGCAGGCCATTAGTGTAAGGCCAACAGTGAGAACTGAACTCCACAGATAAAGAACAAGATCTGTTGAAGTATGGATCTGTTGTTATCTAGTCAAGAGCTATAGCTGGAATAAGGGCTTGCCTCACTAAAGGACAGCTTAAAGAAAGGGAGTTACACAATTTACAGTGGTGCGACAGCATAGTACATAAACATTTACTTTGATACACATCTGAAACTAAGTGATCAATGGACAGAGTATGAGCAGAACAATCTCACTACCTCCAGCTAATAAGTAAACGTGTGAATTGTCTGAGAAAAGAGACGTTAGTGGTGGGATTCAGCACTGCTGCTAATATATGGTCTATTTAAATAAAAATATAACAATAAAAAAAAAACGTTAAATTATTATGTTTTTGTATGTGTGTATATATATATATATATATATATATATATACAGTTGGTACGGAAAGTATTCAGACCCCCTTAAATTTTTCACTCTTTGTTATATTGCAGCCATTTGCTAAAATCATTTAAGTTAATTTTTTTTCCTCATTAATGTACACACAGCACCCCATATTGACAGAAAAACACAGAATCGTTGACATTTTTGCAGATTTATTAAAAAAGAAAAACTGAAATATCACACGGTCCTAAGTATTCAGACCCTTTGCTCAGTATTTAGTAGAAGCACCCTTTTGATCTAATACAGCCATGAGTCTTTTTGGGAAAGATGCAACAAGTTTTTCACACCTGGATTTGGGGATCCTCTGCCATTCCTCCTTGCAGATCCTCTCCAGTTCTGTCAGGTTGGATGGTAAACG
>NW_015539870.1:1262698-1275116 GCF_001515605.1 Sinocyclocheilus anshuiensis
CAATTAGCCATTTTCTCTCCCCGGTGTCATGTGACTCATTAGTGTTACAAGGTCTCAGGTGTGAATGGGGAGCAGGTGTGTTAAATTTGGTGTTATCTCTCTCACTCTCTCATACTGGTCACTGGAAATTCAACATGGCACCTCATGGCAAAGAACTCTCTGAGGATCTGAAAAAAAGAATCGTTGCTTTACATAAAGATGGCGTAGGCTATAAGAAGACTGCCAAGACCCTGAAACTGCAGCACGGTGGCCAAGACCATACAGCGGTTTAACAGGACAGGTTTTACTCAGAACAGGCCTCGCCATGGTCGACCAAAGTTGAGTGCACGTGCTCAGCATCATATCCAGAGGTTGTGTTTGGGAAATAGACGTATGAGTGCTGCCAGCATTGCTGCAGAGGTTGAAGGGGTGGGGGGTAAACGGAAGGTGGAGGAGCGCAAGGTCTCTAACATCCACCAGCTCCGTGATGTCGTCATGGAGGAGTGGAAGAGGACTCCAGTGGCAACCTGTGAAGCTCTGGTGAACTCCATGCCCAAGAGGGTTAAAGGCAGTGCTGGAAAATAATGGTGGGCGCCCAAAATATTGACACTTTGGGCCCAATTTGGACATTTTCACTCAGGGGTGTACTCACTTTTGTGGCCAGCGGTTTAGACATTAATGGCTGTGTGTTGAATCATTTTGAGGGGACAGCAAATTTACACTGTTATACAAGCTGTACACTCACTACTTTACATTGTAGCAAAGTGTCATTTCTTCAGTGTTGTCACATGAAAAGATATAATAAAATATTTACAAAAATGTGAGGGGTGTACTCACTTCTGTGAGATACTGTATATATATGTGCTGGGCAATGATTACATTTTTTAAAATTGCGATTAATCGCATGATTGTCTGTGATTAATCGCATTATGCACAAAAATTCAGTGCATTCAAAAGTAGTGTATTGTGCACTTTTTTCATTTAAAAGTACTGCTATATGAACTAAAGTGCAATAATATTTGGTTTGCAAACACTTTAAGGTGCTTTTTACAGCAGTATTCCTTTTACATAGTAGTTAAAATATTTATTGTAAATCTCAACTTATAATATTAATGTAATAAAATTAAATATAAAACAAGCTATTTGCCACTGCCAGGGCATTAATGTTTTTATAGAAAATATTTAATAGTTTGTTATAGAAAAACAAGTTATGCTCAGAGTCCAGAGCCTCGATCATAACAGGCACCTTCCGACCAGCACTATCGCGGGACCCAACGCAACAGAGTGCGGCGCGGCACGGGACAAGACTTGATGGGCGAGTGCGGTTGGGTAGAGACTCGTGTGTGCGGGATGCGGGAGAATAATTAGGGTGTTCTCACACTAGGCAATCTTAACCGTGCCCGAGTGCGTTTGACCACCAAAGCACGGTTCGTTTGACTAGTGTGATCGTTCCGTGCGTTCGTTTAGCTGTCCCTGGCTCGGTTGGAAGAGGTGGGCCAGAGCGCGGTACACATGTAATGTGAGCAGAGCGCTAACCGCGCCGGAGCGCAGATCTTCTGATACTTGTGCAGCATGATTGTGTGAACATTTTGAGCGGCAAAAGTTATAGATCTGTAAAGCAATATATTATGAGAGGGCCTTGTGTTACCACGTCCCAAACGACTCAAAATAATAAACCACAGTTATCAAAAGGATGCACTCCACTGTGCTGAGCGAGAGCGCTTCTCTGCTGTCTTCACATGCTATCAGAAACTTCCTATTTCCCACTTATGAAGTCATGATTATGAGCACGTTGCATTCTTTTCTGTTAAAAATAACAGTGAACAGTGGTTTGTGAATGTTGATGCTTAGCCTAAATAATTTTATCAGGAGCGTCCATGTGAGTGCTGCTGCAGGTTTTAGGCCTACCCCAAATGCTCTCATTGGTTGAGACGCGTGATGACGCCCATCCCAAGCCAGTACTGATCAAACCTTGAATCATATGTGCTATAATACCTTTACTGATACTGCTGAGACTTCAGCCAATATGCTGAGAGGCCTTGGGAGCTCATGGCCTACGCACTTTGACTTTGAGAGGATGCAAGTTGTACAGATACATCCACCAACCCCTCCTTTTCCACCTCAAGCGCCAGGCACCAGCTTAAAGCATCTTCACACAGACAGCTTGGCGACGTCAGTTCTAATGGCCCTTATCTTAATCTGCTTTAAAAGCATCCTGCGTTTCCACAAGATCTTTTCACCTTTCTTAGCCCACATTTAAAAAGCAAGCCCTCCCAGCTGTTTAGCCCTTCTTGTCATGTGGTCATGCCAGACAACACGGAGCAATGTGGTTAACAGGGTCCAACTGAGACGGGATGGAAGATGCAAAACCACACCTTGAGAACTGTAAAGGGCTTGCATGTCTATTTGTGCGAGTTATGAATAATATTGTTGAGGGGCCTGAGGGTGGTATAGCACAATTGGTGTCATGGGGATAAATAGCCAGAGCAGACACACATACACATGGTCCCTTGAAGTGGACAGACATGGATCAAGCAGGAGTGTTGAGAGGTGTCTGGAGACTACAGATGGTCTGCTCCTCCTCAGACGGGACTCTTAGGCTCCAGAATCTCCACAGTCTCCAATGAGTCACTAAACTGCTCAGTTTCCAGATTAAATATTAATCCACATGGAACATTCATACATGGACATAATCCCTATGGTCACTATATAAAGAAACTGGTTGTTGTGTTAAAGTTGGGGAAGCATACTATGATCCTGGTAGGCTAAATATACTGGATGAAATATATTGGAATTGTACACTAAATGTACATCAAAATAAAGATGTACATGTGCGCGCACACACACACACACACACACACACACACACACAGATTTAAGAAAGGTAATCATCCCCTCTAAGGGTACATCATGACAGGCAGCTTGAATAGTGCTGAATTATTCATGAGCTAAACGTAACAAACAATGAGGAACAAAGTATTTTTCAATGGCTTTCAATAATTGAAACTGTTACCTGAAAAGGGATACAGAAAAACCACGAGCCAGCACTCAAAGGTTTTGTTCATTATCCATAATACATTACGGCTACATATTAGCGCATATGGTCATCGTCTGACCACTGCTATTGAATTTTGAAGCAGTTAATTCTTGTGTTATGGTTGGATATAGTGGATCCTCTACCGGAATGTCAGACAGCAACTACAGTCTTACACAGCATTCAGATTATATTTTTATAGTATTTTATGGAAAGCATCAGCATGTTTACAAAAATGCAAAGATGTGGTCTCTAAGGCCTCCCAGTGGCAGCTTTGTAGATCTGCAGTATCAAATTGACATGACTTACAGAAAAAAAAGCAACTCAGGGTTCAGAATCTTATTGCCTGTCTATTCATGTCTTTAGCACTAATGGTGCTACTAAATTTGATACTTAAACTTAAGGATTTGAACAAACGTCTAAGTATAAGCAATAGTGATGCTTACGTTAGCCAGCGGCACTAATTGTAGAGAATACTGACTGTACATACCTTGTAGGATGGCAAGAAGCAGAGAACCCCTCGACTCACTGTGTGGCACACTTTCAACAGCAGGGCCCCTACTTCATCCTGGAAGGCAAATGTCTCTGCATGCTGAAATGTGGCGCAAAGTTTACGACCCTGAGGCCCTGCACCAACTGTACCGACCCAGACCTGCAACATAAACAAACACACACATATTATCCAACTCAGAATTTAAGTTACACTACCATTCATTAATGTTTTTGTGAAAGAAATTAACACTTCTATTCAGCAACGACACATTAAATTGATCAAAAATGACAGCAATGACATTATAATGTTATAAAAGATTTCCATTTCAAATAAATGCTCTGCTTTTGAATTTTGTTTATCAAAGAATCCTGAAAAAAATGTGTAATGATTTTCCTGACCTGTGACTTGCTGATGACATGATTCGCCTCCAGCTGGATGGAGAATTTGATGCCCAGTTCAGAGGAAAAGGAGCCCATGGGAGAGAGGGTGCCTGAGGTCAGCACGATGCTCCGCACTGAGTCTCGCAGATCTGAAAATGCCTGTCATGACACACATCACCAGCCATGACATCTTACGATTCATACTCATACTGGCATCATCCAAATGAGGTTTTAAAAGTACTACAACAAGAATAGTTGCTCTCACCACGGCAGGGTTGAGGCACCAAAAGCTCAGGGTGTGCACCAGAGTTTTGGTGCGTGTGCTCTGTCGGCGACGCTGGGGTCCTGCAAAAAAGCCTTGAGCATCAGGCAGGCCCTGCTGGGTGGTCCACATGAAGCTCTGCTGGAGGGCAACACGGTAATCATCTGCAAACCTGTACATATTCACAAAAAGAAAAATCAAGTAAAACTAACAGATGAATGCAGAGTAACTAAATGGGTTTAAGTGGCTTACTAGAGCATGTAGTAGAAGATTTAATCAAAGCTTTTAAAAAGACAAGGATTATCAAGTACACTAAAATACTTTGGAAGTTATTTTCATGCATTAAACTAGGGCTGGATGATGTGTCAATTATTCAACCTACATTTTTGATTATTTTACTGGCAATATTAAATATTGTATATTTAATAAAGTTTCCTGAAGAATGTGTCATTAAACTCATTTCAGCAACCCTCACTGTACTGCGACTTGCAAGTATGAGATTAGGATGTTTTAATAGCGTCTCTGATTTAAATATCAGTGGCAAAAAAAATCACTGTTTGACTTCTTGCAGTTTATGTTGAATTTATGGTTCCTCTGTAAATTTTACACTTAAATCTTGTCAACTTTTAGGAGTACACCAGCATAAAGATAGCCTTAAGGCTAAAAGATATGGATTAGAAGCCATAAAACTCCAAATGTGATTTCAAGGGGTCTTTAAAAAAATCACTGCCAAAAACCTTTTTAGAGATAGATAGTAAGGTAAGAAGAATGATGGGTAGTTTGTGATAATGACCTGCAATTTTGTCTGAAAAGAAATTCCAGCACCATGAAGAGGCTTTTGAGCATTGACTGAGTGTTGGAGCTGATGGTGGCAACCTGCACCGTGTCTTCTCTCCCGTTCACTAGCCCGATCCGCTCCTCCTTCTCCAGCACCGCTGCCAGGTTTTTCTACAAAAAGCAGACACAAAGCAGATAAAAAAAGTGGACAGACTGTTAGTATACTGCTTCTGGTCAAAGGGTAGGAAGATACATGGAGGAAGGATACCTGTAGCAAAGAGAAGGTGTCTGCTGTGATGCCAAGGCCATGGAAGATGCCAAGAATCTCTGTCCCTGTCCAGACCTTACAGGAAGACTCATATTCACGCTCCTCCAAGCTATTGCAGCTTGCCTGCACCCAGCTATATAAATGTAAGGAAGCAAACATAATTAATTAAAAAGAGCAATATGTGGACTATTAAGCTCCCAATTTAACACAAATTACAGATTTGTCCAAGTAAAGAAATATCAAAAATCTTCAGAAAGCAGATCTCTGACATATTACAACTCATGACGAAGCAGAATATGGATATCCCACTGCCTATGAGAGGAGAAAAGATGGGCCATACTTGGCAAGGCTGCAGCAGAAGGCTAGCAGTGGCCTGTGTTGATCGCGCCGAATGTTGTGTGTCACCATTCCATCGATCTCATCACGTGCCAGCAACAGCTGAGCTTGGTTCAGAGTGTAACTGGCACTCTCACGGGCACAGTCCTCTATGTTATGAGCCTCATCCAGCACCACAATCTGCTCCTTCAGATTGATTTCCATCTGGCAGAGGAACAACATAACAGTTATCACCATATGGATACATACAGAAATCTTTCAAATATCCTAACAAATGTGTCATCAACCATATTTGAAAAATTCAACTGACTACTTTTAAATAGGGTTGAACAGATTTTGCAGACTTAAGAGATTTTGTCTCTCAAGTCTGCATTTACTTGATCAAATATATAGAAAACAAATATATTGTGAATTATTATTACTTACTATTACTTAATTATTAATTCAAAATCTGTCTTTAATCTATATTTTTTGCATTCCTGTAGCTCAAACAGTACACAATGGCACTAGCAACACTAAGATCATGGGTTTGATTAGAAATTTATGTAAGGTCATGTAAAAAGTGACTGCATAAATTCATGTAAAGTGTCTGCCAAATGCATAAATGTACATTTTAAAATGTAACTTTAAAGGGGTCATATGATGTTGCTAAAAAGAACATTATTTTGTTTTGGTGTAATGAAATGTGTTTATGCATTTTAAGGTTAAAAAAACCCATTATTTTCCACATACTGTACATTATTGTTTCTCCTCTATGCCCCGCCTTTCTGAAACGTGCCGATTTTTACAAAGCTCATCGATCTGAAAAGTGAGGTGTGCTCTGATTGGCCAGCTATCCAGTGCGTTGTGATTGGCCGAATGGTAGTCATGGTTGACTCTTAACTTTTATATAGAATATCTCTTTGGATTTGAGACTTTAGTCTTTGCAACTTTACAGATCTTCTTTATGCACCAAGAGATTGTAACACTCCAAAGAGAAAGGAAAAATTGAAATCGCATCATATGACCCCTTTAAATGGCAACGCTGATTTTTCAGCAACCCTAACTAACCCTAACCCTTTGATTTCAAAGTTCTTTTTTATTTTAACTAAAACAGACAAGTAAACAGTCAGTAATAAAATAAGAATAGATAAATGACAAGCAATGGCACAAACAAATACAATAACAAGATACAACTAAAATTAACTGTGCTTTAAGTTTTTCAGGTAGGTATAACAGTAATATTCAGGTACAGAAAAACCACAGAAACTGAATAATCTATTTAACTTTAAAATAACACTGGTTAGTCTTCAATGTATAAATAAGCATTAATGACAGACAGCAGCAGGTTTATTTAAGTTGCTGTCTCTTTAAGACCTCATGCACGGATCTAACTGTTACACAGTTTTGTTTCTCAACTGTTTACATTCACTTAATAGCCTATATACCGACAATGTTTAGTATAAATCGACTGTTTACGTGAATAATCATCAAGACGGGAATTTTGACATTGCATTTTTACCGTTTACGAGCAATATGGTGCAACATAACATCATTCTGTAGTCACACGCTCTCAGATGCGGCTCTACGTACGCGCGCTTTGGGTGTGAGCTCACAGAAAGGGGTCTCACAGAGTGCGCTGAATTGAACACTTGAATGTTTAAAATTGTAAGACTCAAAAGCACGTGCAAATGATACATTCCGTCATCTGTCCGGAGCGTCTTTCACGCTGAAATATTTGCGGGAATTTCCCATGTTACAAGCGCGGAAACTGCGTGAATCAGTAGAATTATGTGCAATCCAATGAAATTCAAGCCCTGAACAGAATTAGAAAGTTCAAAAGAACAACATTTATTTGAAACAGAAAATCTTTTTATCATTACAAGTGTCTTAACTGTCACTTTGAAATAATTTTTTAGTGTGTAATTGTTGAATAAAAGAATTTATTTCTTAGTGCATATATTACACTAAGAAATGTAGTGTATTTATACACATCAAAACACTGTCTAAAAATGAAAATCATTTAATTTGTTTTTCTGGAACAAAGAAAATAAATTCTTATATCTACATAAAGAAAAAAAGCCCTACTTTAATCAATTTTAAAAATGCAATTAATTACATTCCGCATATACTGAAACTCAAGATTATATAGTAGCTTATGCACTGATGCTCACGCTTTCACGAATGAGGGGGTCCAGCAGGTAGTTGTAAGGACAGAACACGATGCAGGCATCTTGCATGAGCTCCCGAGCTGCGTAGTAAGCACAAGACCGCAGCTTACCTCCAAGACGCACCAGATCCTCAATGTCCCAGGCATGATGTAGCCCATGAACCCACTGTAAAGTGCTCTGATCACGCATTTTATGCACATTGTGGTAGTACCGACATGACAGACCCTGAAAAGACATGAAAATATATAAACACACACAAATAATACTATTTTATGAAAAGTGGTAATGTTTGAGATGTACTTGCCAAGACTTAAGTGACATAAGTGGTAAAGCATAGCTAGCACCAGCAAGAGCAAGGTTGTGGCTTTGAATCCCTAAGAATACTTGAACTGATACAATAAACGGTTCATGTATTGAAAAATGTGGATGTTACGATTCAATTAAACCACATAATTGGACACAGGTGGATATCCCTAACACTTATAATAATTGTGTTATTTATACAATCATGTAGGCAGGTGTCTCCCTGCAGAGAAGGGAACGTCTGTGCACTGTTTCGTGATTCACTGGAACCTGTAACAAGCTGCTGAAAGGCTAATGGCAGCTTCCAGTATACATACTCAAAGAGGGATTAGCCACCAACGAGAGCACGGGATAAATGTCAACCCGATCGTGCCGTTTTGATCCTCCTGTCCTCCAACTCTTATGAAGGTGATGACGGCACTGCTGAGGGGTGTGCGACCTAACGACAAGTGTCTGAAAAGCCTATGCTCTTCAACCATTCAGTAAGGCAAGGAGAGAGGAATAAAGACTCGGAGTGGGGCTCATATGAGGACACAAGAGATGGGGCCCCAGGGAGGCTGAGGAAAATGACAGCTCATTCTCTCCTCTCTCCGAGCGGGGCTGTCGGCACGGTCTTTCCCGCTTTCATGTACAGGGGCGCGTCACAGTCGAGAGGTGAGTGGACACCTGTGGTGACAGCATAATAGGTATCATTACGCAGGTCGCCCAATGGTCAGAGACTAAGCAACACGGGCAAAACTCAAGCTCCCACTGGAACAAAGTGCGTTTGAAGCCTTTGACAAGGCTGCACAACAAAAAAGGTCTGTATGACTGATTGGGGAAAATTATCGCCTGTAACTGTTCTCCACAGCTTTAGTGACGGAGATTAAGTTTGTGAAACCTTAAAGCAAGGGTTTGCGTTTCATGGTCGGCAGCTCGTCTTCTTTTCTTACGACAGTGTTACAGTGAAAGGAGAAGAGGGGCTCACAGAATAAGTGGCCACACTTGCTGTCTGGCCTGCAGGCCACTGTGAAGATCAGGAAACGAGGTGTTTGGTTCCACAGTAAAGTGTGGGTCAATCTCCGTTCACAAGATCCAATTCAAGAGATTCAATGGCTAACAAATTCATGACGAGTTGATCACTACTTGGGCCCAACACTCAAAGATGAACAGGGTAGAGGCCATGACCTGTACACTTATGTAGGTGGTCAGAGGAAATAGTGGGTGCACGGTTATCTTTTGCTGTATACACACACAAAACACCATTATCATACAAAAATCTAAAATGAGACCTTTCTAAAAATGTCAATCTTAGGTCAAACGATGTCTGCAGCCAAAGAAAACAGGCCAACACCGCAGACAGAAACTGTTAAGGTGCGGCCACATAACTGTTGTTCAGTGGATTTTGTGGGTGAAATCCAGCAATTTCCAATTGGCATCCGCACAATCAGGAATTTGAGTTAACGGCGAAAGATCTCCCCACACAGATTTCGCAGTGGGTTCAAGTTAGTCACTTGGATTCAACGCACTGACAAAGCTCTTTGGTTTGAAAGTAACTTTTGTATCAGCTGTGCTTCATACATTGCTGACAACATTGCAGAAATGACGCTAATGTAGCTGTTTCCACCATTACTATTTATCACTGCTTAACTCTTTGTTTGGTTAAAGTCATCATTGCATTGTACAACATTAGCATAATTGCAATGTTTTGACATCTATATAGCTGTACAATTTTTGTTTGAACCAAAAGTTGTTGGAACCAAGATGTTTAAATACAAATGGCAACAAGAAAAAAAAAAGTGTTAAATATTATTTATTTATATAATCAAATATTCTAATATTCATAGAATATCTTCTACATATGAAAAATATTATAAAAATATTAAATCAAAGTTAGTTATTCCAAACAAAGGCTAAATTTAAAATAAGCATTTTAGTTATCCATTAAGCTTTTTTGGCCTAATGTGCCCAGAATTTTTGTTACTCTCATTTCACAGTCTTGAAATATAAGTGGAGATTTCAGGACAACCAAGAGAAAATGATTCATTGACCATCTTTAGGTTTCTCTCACAAGTTATTGACAGAGTTCAGGGTTCAGGCCTTGAACTCAGTGAACCAGGAGATGTCTAAGTCTACTCTCTTTTATCCCTCTGAGAGGCTCTAATGATGACAGATGAATGAAGAACCTGTGCTCAAAGGCGGTTGCAATGTCACATGGTGTAACCTTGGAAGGGGCCGACTCACGCTCTTGGCCTCCAGCAGCTCCTTGCAGCGCTCGTTGCGGTTGGCATGAGGCACCACTTCGGGATGGACACAAGTGTGGTCTCGGCTGGACAGAATCGTCATGGGCACGGTGGAGTAAAGCGTTCGTTTCAGCTCCCGTGCGATCTGTGTGATCTGTTTATGAGTACGAGTGCCGAAGAAGATCTTTGGGATCTTTTTCCTTCCGCTTCCCTCTTTGTCTTTATCGTCGTCCTTGGACTTTTCAACCATTTTTTGTCCTGCTTTGAGGTTGGCGCAAGGACAGAGTGAACAAGACACGGGAGACTGTGGAATACAAAAAGAGAAAAACAAGTCACGCAGAAACATTACAAAGAGAAACAACCTACTTGAAGCAATGCTACAGCCCTTTTTTGTCCAGCTCATGAAAAGGCTTTTGTATAAGCAGTCATATAGATAATCATTCACATAGCAGGCAAATGCTATAAGTCAAGACAGAATGACCCCAAGCAAGACTGTAATTTTAGACCATGCCATTGTTCATGCTACTGGCCCCTCTGATTGGATCTCTTTAATTGCAGCTTTCACACAAAGGGCCATGCTTGCCTGCAGCCAGCTCTAGTGGTAAAACTGATCTTGAGGAAGGTATGGGTATTTTAAGTGTCCCACTTTCCTCTCCATTCAAGGGAATGACACATAACTCATGTGTTACACAGCTGGTGTCAAGCAGAGTTACTGCTTTATTCTGTGGGAGAAAGCAGTATTGTCTGAGTACTGAAATACTGCATGCATAAAACAAGAAAAGCTTGTGAAGTGTTTAAATCTAACTGCTATGCCTGGAATATTTAATAAAGGAATTGTTATATATAGGGATGGGTATCGTTAAGGTTTTAACGGTATTACTACTCTTATCGATACTGCTTATCGATTCCGTACTTTAACAGTATTCTTATCGGTACTTTTTGTTTTATATATACACAGTGGTGTATTTGATCGATTGGACATGCGCCCGAAGCTCAAAGTGTAATTTTGTCTGTTTTGGAGCACGCCGTGTGCACACATTTCAGCCTGAGGAACACCGTCTCTTGTGCGGATTGTGCTTTCAACATTTTATTATCAAACATGTCCCGCAATTTAACAACAGTAAAGACGGCATTTTACAACAATCACCGATTGAGCTGATTCTGACGTTAAGTTTGGGTTTTAGGGAGGAATGAATGCACACCGCTGTGAAGGGAAAGAAGTTGCGCAATACGAAATGCAGCTAGTTTTTAATAGCTTTACCTCATGTCTTCTTTTGTATAATCCTTAGAAGCCAAAATCGAAATAAAAAAATTAAATTAGATCGCGTGCTGAAGCTCCTCCGCGTGGGCGCGATCTCGCTTCTGAATTGCGAATAGCAAAAATCCATCATAGACAAATGTTTGAAAAACAGTTGGCGACTCTGGTGAGATAGAATTTGCAGGATAATGTATATATAGCAATAATAAATGTATGTGTGTTTTATTAATTTCTCCAATACCGATAGCAGAACCGTTAACGTCAGAGCTTATCGATACGGACCGATTAAATACCGGATTTCGGTACCCATCCCTAGTTATATAGGAACTGGAGAGAGTCAATATTTCTTCACCTTGAGTAAAAATATGAAGAAGCACAACTGTTTTTAACATTGATAAAGAAAACTGGAGTAATGGTTGCTGAAAATTCAGTTTTGCCATCACAAGAATACAATTTAAAATGTATTAAAAACAGTTAACTTTAAATTGTAATAATATTTCACAATATTAATGTTTTACTGTATTTTTGATTAAACAAATGCAGACTTGGTAAGCATAAGAGATAAAAAAAAATACTACTACCACAAACTTTTGAACAGTAATGCACATATGCTTACAAAACATATGTTTACATTAAATAAATAAGTAAATCAATCAGTCAATAAATCAGGGTCAAATAAATTGTAAATGGCAAATTGGTCTAGAGAAATATTAAAGGGGTCCTATTATGCTTTTTCACTTTTTCAACTTTAGTTAGTCTGTAATGTTGCTGTTTGAGCATAAAAAAGATCTGCAAAGTTACAAAGTTCAAAGTCCACTTCAAAAGGGTCTCCTCGCGCAAAGATTTTCACAATTGGCTCTGGCTCCAGCCAATTGTTATCGACTTGCATTTCAAAATAAAACTTTATAAATTAAACATTGTTTCTAGTTGATCTAAAATAAAATAAGATATGCTAT
>NW_015539870.1:1275465-1288691 GCF_001515605.1 Sinocyclocheilus anshuiensis
GTCCAGTGAGGTCCGGTTGGGGAGTTACGGAACGATCTCATATCGCATAATCTTATTAACTGTTTATCTCCTGAACTGCAACTTTCTTTACCACGCTATTCAGCGTCAATCCCACCGTGCAGTCAATTTCACTGGTTAAGGTTAGGGTCAGGTGTGGGGTAGGTTTAGGGGTTAGCATTTTTTGTAGCATAGTGTAGGAAATCAACACTTTAATTGACACAACCAATAAAATCTTTAGAATCAGCTGTGGGGCGGAGTTTGCACTGAAGTGGATTGGGGAAAAAAATTGAGCATGCGTGTCATGTCTGTCAATGGGAGGAAGCCATGCCCTATTTTGGAGCTCCCGCCCCCATTTGGAGATCTCCAGGCTGCAGTTATACCCTTCTCGACTGGGAATAGAGAGGTGTTGTAATAATGTAAAATATGTGAAAAATAATGTGTTTTTCGAACAACCTAGTATAAGAGCCTGTTCTAGTACACCCCCAAAACAAAATCAAGACTTTGTAAAAAAGCATAATAGGACCCCTTTAAAATTCTATTTAAAAGTTCTAAATAAAATGTTGCTTTTACAAGCATGTGTACAGATTTTTCCCCCCTCTCAATAACATGATTTTGCCCATGCATAACTGACAACTTTTTGTGTGTGTTAATACATTAAAAATAAAGCAGACACACAAAAATCAAATCAATCAATCAATACTATTAAAAATGATTTTAGGTATCACATCACATTATGCATGTGAAAAATTATTGATTAATCATTTTTAAACTTGCTAAAGATTACTTTTAACAGTTATTACATTATTATTAGTATTAACATTAAAATTAGTTTTGAACTTTCAGTGAGCGTCAGATGGTGGCAAAGGCAATCTACATGAGCATGTACAATTAAATATAATTAAATATATTGATACCAATAAATAAAATATCCTATATCAGTCTTCAGTCCTTCAAAATAACAGTAGCTTCTTTTCTTTTCCTTAGAGTGACAGTAAGATTATCCCTCATAAGCAAAGGCTAAGTCACGGCGTGTGTTACACCTTCACATCAGGGATCAAGCTGTCTTTTAGCCTGCACTCCACTGAAGAGGTCCAGCTCCGGTTACCCGAGCTGCTTCGCAAACCTTGTTTGTCATTAAATATTACAGTAAGTGATAGAATGGAAGCGAACGTGAGCCCGTCTTGCAAACTGTCCCCCGATGGGACAAAGACAAGTGCCGACGTGCTAAATAAACAGAGAGCTGGCAGCAGCTAAGGTTACGGCTTCGCAGCAACAGTTATGGCCCTACCGATCACCTTACCTGCTGCTGCCACATTCAATAGGCCAGTCCAAATATCCTGCCTCCTATACCGAATAATTACTTATTCATCGCAGGGGGGAGAGAAAGGGCTGATTGTGAATGGGAGGCCTTGTCAGCAGCCGTGCAGGAAACAGCTGACACAAGGGTATCCGTTACACGCAGCCTGCCACAGTTTCGGCCCCTCTTGCTACCGCACAGCAAATAAGACACCCCTGGAATGCAGATAACAGCCTCCATTGGCCGAACCCGCCACCACAGACACATTCAGGCAGAGTGGCGCATTCTTTCATGGCGAGGCCGATATCAGTGGAGCAGAGAGGTACACCTCAGGCCACTCCAGACCTCAACAGTGACTCCGAATAAAACAGTGTGTGGCATTGTGTGGGAGCGTTAACCCAAGCATGCTGTTCCAGTCAGGGGCAGACACCTGCAGATGCATCTAGCAGCTCATTGCTCTGCTAAGAAAATGTGGCCATTGTTCTGGCACTAAAAAATCAGCAAGGATATTGGGAAAGTGTCTTCGGGGGTTTTTAGAAGCATTGGTGTACAATGATAGCTTTTCACAGCTCTTGTGGGACCTAACTGCTAGTTACAGTTCAGGGCCAGCACACATACTACAAATACATAAAATAAGCTGCTGGTCACTATATGGTGTATTTTAGGGACAATGGATATGTGAAGAGTAGAGTAAGGAACTAATAATCTTTTGTTTTGTTTTTTTTTCAAACCAGAACTAAATGATCGTCATCATGACATTCAGTACATTAACAGTTCCAGCATGTGCAAAATGAAAGAGAGTTGGAAAGTATTTTCATAATAAAATAATAATACATTCCATGTATTACTTTTCAGCATAAAACATACAGCATGACCGATGAAGTCTGATTCTCGAGCAAATTACTCCTAGAAGTCAATTTCTTTTTTGGAAAAAAAAAAATAAAATACAGTGCAACCAACAAACTGCCAAAACACTGCCAAGAGAATGACTTTTAGGTCCTGGTTCTCTTTAATGAATCAAAAACATACAGCGCTACTCGTGTAGTCCGATTCCCATGCTAATGACTATAAGCAAGTTGTTTTTAGTACATCAAACACATTGAGCACAACCAGTGAAGCCAGATTCCCAACTGACCTTTACGAACCGGTCCTTTAAAATGAATTATAAACATACAGCATAACTAATAAAGTCAGATTCCCAAGCAAATGACTCTTATGAGCCAGTTGCTTTTAATGAATGAAACAGAGTGTGATCAATGAATTCAAAACCTTCCCAAGTGAACCCCTTTTAATGAATGGCTTATTTTTTTATTAATTAAAAACATACAGCACAAATAGTAATGTCCAATTCCTGATATAATGACTGTGATTCACTAAAAGCAACTAGCTTGTAAAAAACAAACAGTGAGAACAATGAAGTTAAAAAAATTCCCAGGTCAATGATTTTTATAAAATGGTTGTTTTTAATGTATCAAAATCATACAACTCTACTTGTGAAGTCAGATTTCCGAGCAAATAAACTTATGAGCCAGGTGTTTGTAGTGATGTAAACACAGACTGCGATCAATAAAGTCAAAAGTTTCCCAAGTGAGCAACTTTTATGAACAGTTTCCTTTTTTTTAGGAATCAAAAACATACAGCACAACCAGTGAAGTATGATTCTTGAGCTGATGATTCTGATTCACTGAAAACAAGCGGCTCATAAACACGTATTACAATGCGACCAATGAAGTCAAAAGATTCCCAAGTAAACAACATTAATGAACCGTTTCTTTTTAATGGATTTCCAAAACATTCATAGCAACTAATAAAGTTCAATTCACATGCTAAAGTTGTTTTATCTAATCACAAACACATATGAATTAGATTCAAATAAATCTTTAGTGAAACCATTAAGAAACCAGAGTTAAGACAAATCAGCATCAGAACCGGAATTGTTAAATTCCTGTGTGAAGAGATGGAGGATTCTACCAAGTACTTATCAGTTACTGGTGAAAAAACATCATAAGAGCTGGGTTTGTTTTGTTAGACAGTGGCATTTCTGTTTGCCAGGTGAGGTGTGGAGAGAGCAGCTCCTGTGTTTGAGATGGTGAGGCTAGATTGTCTGCATTCTACAATGGCCCTGTGGTGGAAGATGCAGGCCTGAGTGTGAGCGTGAACAATGGAGACCGCATTTCAACAGGCTGGCTCTGAGAGCCTGACACCTGAGAGACTGAAATCTCACACTGTCTGCCTGCCTGGGCCACTGCACCCTCACCACACAGATGGACAGAGAGAGAAAGAGATAGCGGGTGAGAGACAGAGACAGCGAGTGAAGCATTTCAGTGAGGTCTTTACTCCCTATAGCCCTCCTGATAGCTGCCCCGGAGCGCCCCCACCCCACAAATCCCCAATCTCACAAAGCACCTGTTTATCCCCGGAGCGCCATAACCAGCAGGTGAACCCCATTCAATATTTATCCCAGGTTTTCACAGATCACTGCCAAGCAAGGCAAACCTCTTAATTAAACTGGAGCTCGCTTCAAAGGGCCCATTGAAGATGTCAGTCAGCATTGGCAGGGGCTGAAAACGGTGTCAGGTGAGAGAGTGAAACCTAAGGCCTGCTTTCTCTTCTCCCCCTCCACCTAACACAGCCATCAGCCCACCCATCAGGCCAGGGCCGTCCTCCTCGGTGACAGTCCACCAATCTTGAGGAACGCATAGCACAAGTCACTCCTTTTCCATTGTGTCAGTTGTAAGCAATATGTCCTACGGTGTGACAGAACGATCACGCTGACACAGATTCTTTTCACAACTGGCCATGTGAATACCTGTGGTGTTTATTACAGTGCATCAGATTTTCTAAGAGGCCTTATGCAGTACATGGAGATGCTAAGCTGCCCTACATATCAGCCTCTTTCAACAAAACAAATAAACCATCTTCATAATAACACTTCGTAACCCCAGATTAGAAGGATTTCTGCTTGATGGAAATTATGAAGTGCCAATTGTTTTATTTAAGGTTAGCAAAGCACGGATAAAAGGTCAGGATGATTTCCAAAGCGCAATCCAAAAGGCTGGAAACCTTCCCAGAAAGTCTATAAGCTAAAACAAATCTAGCATCATCAAAAGTCTATAAAACCCTGTTTTGCATTCAGTCAGACATTGCTTTGGCGCCGTCCTATTTAGGATGAAAGCAACTATGTGTGCATACATTTAATCTGGAGTCATATGGCTTGTTGTGGCACAGAACTAGTCAAATTATAGTAATTAAACCGAGATAATTCCTGCTTACAGACACATAATTAAGTATCCAACAGCAGTGTGAAACCCCCCCACCGCAATAAATCCCAATAATATCACCATGAACCTTTGAAATCTGTTTTGAGCCATCCTCTGCTGCCACCAAGTGGTCAACAATAAAATAACACAACATATATGGAATATTACATTTATAAGATTAATGAATTAATTTAAAATTAATTATTATTAAATAAATTAAATACATTTATTAAATAAATTATAATTAATTTAATTAGAATATTGTTTATTATAATATTATTTATTGAATAACACATGCTATTCCAGTGGCATCCTTGGTAAAACAGCTAAAGTAGGGATAAAGTGATTCTGTCATCATTTACTCACCCTCATGTTGTTCCTGTATTAGGGCTGAACGATTTTGGAAAATAATCTAATTACGATTTTTTTTTACCAATATTGCGATTGCGATTTAATATGCAATTATTTTTGAAAGCTCTTTCTGTTCTGTATTATTCAACAAAGACAAGCTATAAATCATTGTATAGTATGACCAACACAATATTAGATAGATTAAACATAAATGTTCTTTTCTGTAGGCCAGGCCTATATGTTACGATGAAATTAGGTGATGCATGAATTGATATGAATTACATTTTTATTTAACAACTACAATCACAGTATATTGACTGATTTGTTGAACTTCCAACCTTGTAAGCATGTAATAATTATGTTTAAATAGCCTGGTGTAAACATTAATATGAAAGTCAGTAACAAATCACACAAACTAAAGTAGATAAGTTACGTCCTTTGGCTGTTTACTGTTTTATTTATTTTCTTTTTCTGCTGATGGCCTGCGCTCGACTTGAAGCAGCGCTGCTTAGACCGATGGGTGTGTGTCAACAAAGTACTGCGAGAGCTATAAGAGAGCGGACGTCTCCTTATGCTTTCTCTCGCCGTACTTTGATGTCATACACCGATCGATCTTCAAGTCGAACACACCTCTTCACTCTCGCGTGTCACGTGATCGTGTAATCGCAGCCTCTGCGATTGAAAAAAACGCGTTTTCTCATATCGCGATATTATCGCAAATACAATTAATTGTTCAGCCCTATCCTGTATGATTTTCTTTCTTCCGTGGAACAAAAAAGAAGTTATTTTAAAAACAGTCCTAGAATATTTCCATACAATGGAAGTCAATGGTCACCAAAACTGTTTAGATACCAACAACATTCTTCAAAATATCTTCTTTTGTGTTCCATAAAATAAAGTCATAAAGGTTTGGAATGACATGAGGGTGAGTAAATAATGACAGAATTTACATTTTTAGGTCGAACTATCCCTTTAATGGTATTGAATGATGAAATCTGGAGAAATATCAAACAGTGCTCTCCATGGTTATTTTTGACACTATATTACATCATAGTCTCCCAATATGAGATGTGTCTGAGGTGCACTCACACAACACTGTGGCTGCGACTGGCAGCTGTCAGCTCTGGCACCACTGTTCAATTCCATGGTCCAACTCTGAGCCCCAGGCACTGGTCTCTCCAGATGCTCCTCCTCTTCATCATCATCAATGTAAATCACTCCTCGCTCGAGACATCTTTGCTTGCTTTTCTGTGGAAAGAAAAAAAGCTGAGTGTGATGACAAGACAATCAATAATGTCACAGGAATAGAAGCTATTTGCAGAAGTACCTTTTGCTCTGTGCCTGGTGTACAAATGTGCTTCCTGTCGATCTTAAAATCATCATCTTGTTCTCCATTGGAGAGAGAGGCCTGACGTTTCTCAGAGAGACGGGAAGACAAAGTTGACTTCCTAGGCTGGTCACTTTTGACTGCTGAAACAAGAAAGTACACTCAATGAAAACAGACAACAGTAATTTATCATGGTGTTTCATTTTTATTTTTTTTGTTTTGGTCAGAAGGTTTTATAAAATGCTTACCTTCTTTTGAGAGAGGGGTTGTAGCTTGAGCAGAAGTACCTTCATGAGGAAGATCAGCCAGAGGTGGTTTAGGTGCTGTGCTGCTGGGGTGTGCATTTCGGTTATGGCACACACACTGACATGGAGTAGCCACTTCTGGTTTCTTGCAGTCAGCCGAACTAGTGCCTGCAAGCTGTTCCTTACCTTAATACATGACAAAACGAACAAAATGGGAGCCATTGTTTTAATGCTATGTTTTATAGAGTGAAGAGTTAACAAGAGTTTATTATCACAGAAGTCATAGACAGATTAGCTTGTCTCTGTGAAGCATAACAGAATAGTCAATTTGGGGTCTTGTATATTTGACAAGAAATGGAAGTTGTGGTCAATTTGACATGGAAATTGAGGTCAAACTTTTTTCAGCAAGGATGCATTAAATTGATTACAAATGACAAGTCTTTAACATTGATACACATCGGAAAAACAATAAATTATAAATAAATTACAAATAAATTATGCTCTTTTGAACTTTCTTCTCATCAAAGAATCCTGAAAAATTCCTGATTTCTGAAGGATCCTGTGAGACTGAAGACTGGCTGTTGAAAATTCAACTTTGCCCATCACTGGAATAAATTACATTTTAGAATATATTAAAATAAAATAAAAAATAGTCATTTTAAATTTCAATAATATTTTACAATGTTACTGTTTTTGCTGTATTTTTTATCAAATAAACACAGACTTGGTAAGCATAAGAGATTTATTTCAGAACTATTTAAAAAATCTTACTGACCCCAGACTTTTGAAAGAAGAGTTTAAAACTTGTTGGAAAGATTTCTAGACATACCACACTGTGCTTGCTGCCATGCGAGGGCCGAACAAAGCAAAGCAAGACTCTTCCCACTGCCAGTAGGGCTCTCCAATAGACAATGCTGCCCATTGTTAAGTCCACGAATGATCTAAGAAAGATAAAAACATAAATGACATATCAATCAAAACTAAAGAGGCTATTTAAAAGCTTTGTATGAAGATGTTAGGATGATAATGATGATAACGAATTACAAATGTTTACTGACTATAAAACACAAGAACAAATCTGTAAAACACAAGTACAACAGATCTTACTGAGTTCATCATGGCCAGCTGAGATGGATAAGCCTTACAAGGGAAGTTTATTTTCACCCCTCCTATGGTGTACTCCACTGAAGCCGCAGCCATTCTATGTCTTTCTGTGTCCAATGGAGGATGTCACTGTCTGAGGATACAATCATTAGAGCTGCATAAGACTGGAAAACTGGCTTCATTTGACAGCTCTGAGCCACCTAAGTGAATTGTGGGTAAACAATAAATTTACACCAAGTTTGGCTGACAATTGATCATCTAACGTTAAACTGACTGATTATTTCGGACTAACGTTAAACGAACAAAACGAACTGAAATTTTTTTTTTTTTACGAATCAATAAAATATCTGCTTTAATTCATCTAAATTCATCTTATGTACATGGGAAATATTTAAACTGAAACTTAACATGACGGTAAGAGGTCTGTTAAACACGATTCAACTAGCAACAGGTGAATAAAGGAGTGCTTTAAGGTCATCATAAACATACATAAAAACTAACTGCGTAACTTAGCAAGATATTTTCTGCTACTACTGCATATAAACGGCACCTGTAGATTACTTCATTTACCTCAGGAGTAATGTGATTAAGAGGAATATCAGATGGATTACTTCACAAAGAAAAGATGACGTCCGTACGTCAACGTCAAAATAAAAGACACTACTTCTTCTTCTTCTTCTTTGGAGTTTTTGGCGTATTCCGCACCATAGGCACATACCGCCACCAACTGTTTCTATTCATACATGGATGATAGTCCCGCCTCTATTCATATTTTATTTATTATATATATTTTTTTTAATTGTTAATTTTATTTCGGGTTCACCCAAGCTGTATTTCTGGCTGCTGCGTGTTCAGCTCCCATGATAAAAGGCACTTTACTTCACTTTAATTTTTTTAAATCAGGAATGTGAACATTATCACATATTCCAGTGTTTTTTTTAGTCTGAAATGTAGAGAACAGTTATTATATATACATTTGGTAGCAATCAAAAATAAATAAATAAATAAAAGACTCATGCAAAACAATCCAAAAAGTGTATTTCCTGTGAACATACTGTGAGGATTTAAGGTGGATACAGACTAGTCATGTGATTTATGAAACAAAAGTATGGAAAAGCTTTTCTTTAATTTTTCCAATGTAAATATGCAAAGATGTTTGGAATATATAAAACCTTTCATAAAATGGAAGCGATAAGATTACATTATTATTAAATTATTAATATAACTAAATAAGCCACATATAAATAAAATGAAATGGTCCAGCAACCTTTTATTTTATTTTATAATGTTCTTTTTCATTTTTCAAAATAAAAGTAACTCTAAATGATGTCCAATCACTGATCTATAGAAGTGAAATGGCGTGGACAGATACAAGGGTTTGAGGTGGGGGTTGTTTGAGGAGCTTTCTCACCAGCCACCCCAAATGCTCTGGCCCAGCTCTCAGTGAGAAACAGGATGCAGGTGCTCTGGAGCTGGTGTCAATTGCTGCTAATTGGTGCAGCAGTGCATAGATAAATGAGAGGACTGTGTTGTGTCTGGGTGTTTTTGTGCAGCAGTGTGTTAAAGTTGCAGTTAAGGTGTCTGTTTGACGTCGATGCAATTAGGGTTAAGGTTTGGGCTGAAAATTAAATTTTTACGAATCAATAAAGGATTTTAGATGAATCTTTTAGATATTTTCAGCTATATTGGGGTGCATTCTCCTCCATCCATTTTGCCACAATATGTGTGTTTTTCCTTGGGTCTTTCCTTTTCCTTTATTGTAAATATTGACAAATCTTAATTTCAATGAAGGAAGAAAAATATATATGATGATTTTCACCACTATGTTTGGTCCAGATACTGTGTTGCCAAATTAAGCAACAGCCGTTTTTGTTTTTCTGGTATTGCTACTAACATTTATTACTTAAAATAAACAAAATAAAAGCATGTCACCTAAAAGTGTAACAGATATTATGGTGGTGACAAAGAAAAAAGTAAGTACTATTACTTCCCTGCTGGAAAAAAAAAAAAAGCTAAAACCAGCCAACCAGCTTAGGCTGGTTTTAGCTGTTTTATTCAGCAGGGTGACTATTGTTTTTTTTATTTTTTTTATATATAAGTAAACAATAACTTAACACTTATGGTCCACTGTTGAACTCAGAGCAGTTTAAATATGGAAAGTTGACCTTTTTTGATTTTTTTAATCTAATTTTACGGGCACCAACTATACAGACAGAGCAAGCTCACTGTTCACAATGCCCGAAATATTGGAAGAAATTTTTAATAAGGATGAGGCAGGATTATGCTGAAGCGTCATGCACAATCTGTGATTATGGTGATCCCAAGATGCTTGGTGATGTAATTGTACCTTGAAAATGTGCCCGTAATCCCAGGATTAGCATTCTTAACATGCTCAGAGTGCCGTAAACCTCATTTCCATATCACTCAGCATTTCAGATGTGATATTTCTGCAGGGTTGGTGTTCAGAAATGCTCAAAGAAGTGAGAGGTTTAATTCCCAAGACTAATTTTGTGCATGTTTGACAGTATGCAGCTACATATGACTCCAGTGCTCCAAATTAAACCAAAACAGTAGCACGGTGGGGTGATATTAAATTGAAAAGCAGCACAGTGCAAATCCCAGCAGTTAAAACAATGAAATTTACATGTTGTGTCCAATTCCCTAGACCTAAAGGCCTGCCAGAACCCTCTCTTCGTGATTGAGGTATAATAATAAGTTCCTACTCCAGATATAACACTATAGTTGATATTACAAATATGACACTCATTTGTATATGCAGGTGTGTTACTGAGAGAAGAGGATAATGAGAATCTAGTGATTTTATCTCCACCCCAGCTGGACCGGTGGGACCTCATGACCTACATTCATTTTCAGCTGTCAACCCAACAATATCACCTCCTCTGCCAGTTCTCCAGCCATCAGGTACATGAGACTTCACCTCCCAGCCTGGGTGTTTATTTATTTTTACTAGAGTTGATGTTTTGGTATTACTTAAGATGCATATTAATTATGCAGATCATTTGCTTTGCAGATCATTTGTTAATATTCAGCAGAGCAGTGCAGTAGTGCTGATGCCAAAGGCAATTGTGTCTCTATATTACATCTGCAAGTGTGTGTGAGTGTCCCAAATATATTTTGAGGTCGCACAGATTAAATTTCGGGAGCATATGCATTTGCTATGGCATATTCATTTTTTTTCCACTGGTGATTTGAAAAGATAACAGTAAAACATAAATAATTGCTTAGTTTATTCAGAGTTAGTGATAAAACCAGTAGAGCAGAAATAGACTTTACATGACTTAATGTATCACTTCAATCTTTTAACAGTCTCCAGATTCTCTCAAGCAAGTAACCGTCCTCATCAAACGTCCAAGGACTAGATTCATGCACAGTTGTCTTGTTGCTTCTTTTCTATTTTTGTCAGATGTTGTGATTTTTAATTTATATTCAGATGCTGGAACTTTGCATTAGTGTCCTATGGAATAAGTGGTTGAATGAATAGTTGTAGATGATCACAGCTGATTTGCAGTTTTATTTGGATATAGAAGTTCAGTCAGCTAAAGCTAAATCAAAACATGAAAGCGACTTACATTGACTTCACAATATACATATTTACTTGGTTCTAGTGTTCCCTGGGAAATTAACCCATGACCTTGACATTGCTAACACCATGCTCTTTTGTTTGAGTTACGAGAATGCTTTATTTTCTTTATTTATTTGTCTCTGAAGCCATTTATTGATTACTGCTAAGCTGCAACCACAATTGTTCCCAGCAAGATGGTTCATAAAGCAGCTCATAAAAGTCACTTTGGATAAAAGCATCTGCTAAACGCATAAACAGATTGTTTGTATGTGTCCGATAACTGATATTCAGAAATTATTTTTAATTGTTGTTTTTTTCTCATACAATGATAAATAAATGAATACTACATTACAATGAAAACATGCGTTATACACATTTTAATAATAGTACTAATGTAGCTTATAATGTTACATGTCAAGCATTTCTCTAACATCTCATTTAAGAATGAGTGGATGTTAAGTTAAATAATTTATGCAAACAACATATTGAAATATTACATTAATTTTCCTGTGCACACCGCTGTTTCCTGTTGAACACACAGTGGTGTAATGATGTTGTTCAGTGCTATTCTGTAGAGCCCAGCCAAATGGTATCGTTTGACTCGATTAAGAAGTGTGAATATCGGCAACATATTGGTCAAACAGATTATCAATTTATCTCGGCATGGCTGCCATCTCAGTTTTTGGCTATACTTTTTGTCATCTGGGTTGAGCTCACAACACAATAGCTTAAAGAGTAAAGCAATGCTCAAAAGATGAAGAAATGTATGGAGCTGGATTATATGTTATCTTCTAGGAAAATCCTTACAATTCACTGTTGTGGTAAAGCACATCCTGTACCCTGCTTGAGTGTACACAGTTTTGCCCCAAATACATTTTCTGTCCCACACATTCTGAACTAACTGTGGTGCTTCTTATTGCACTATGCACAATGCATAATAATCTCTCCCACTTCAAACAAGTTATATACACTCCTGTTCAAAAATCTGGGGTCGGTAAGATTTTTAAATGTCTTTTTAATATCTTTAATGCTCATTGAGGCTGCATTTATTTTATCAAAACACATTATGTAAAAACAGTAATATTGTGAATAACTTTATTACTGTTTAATTTTAAATAACTGTTTTCTATTTGAATATATTTTAACTTAAACCTGCAATGGCAAAGCTGAATTTTCAGCAACCATTTCTCCAGTCTTCAGTGATCCTTCAGAAATAATTCTAATATGCTGGTTTGGTGCTCAAGAAACATTTCTTGTTATTATCATTGTTGAAAACAGTTGTACTGCTTAATGTTTTCATAGAAACTGTGATACATTTTGTTTCAGGATTCTTTGATTAATAGAGCTCAAAAGAAGAGAATTTATTTGAAGTAGAAATCTTGAATCTTTGATTCTTGTTTATGGTGTCTAAAGGCACTATACACGGTGCAGCAAAGGTGCTTGTCTTGTCCATTTCTTGTTAAACCAAAACAGTAGTGCATGTCTTCAACCACAGGATGGCAGTATGATGTCAGGACTAGTCTTAGAGCTTCTTTCTTTGTTCTCTTGCCAACACATGTTGTGCTGTTTTTCTATAATTACTAAGAACAGAAAAAATGTATCCTTGGGTTAAAATAAATAGCCGTTCACAGTTAATTTAATTGACTTTTTGCACATAATCGAGGTAATTCTGCCTCTGCCTCCATCACAAACAAGAATAACAGTGTTTGGGCAAATGGTTGCCGTGCAAACGTCTAGAGTTTGTCAGATAAACTACAGTTTTGTGGCCTAACTGTGGCACTTACTTTATCACAATGATATTGCTTTGCACGTAAATGTATTTCCTAGGGAAATAGAAAATAGGTTGTCGCTGCTCATGCACACACATTTTCCTGTGACCCAGTCAGGCTGTTGAGAATGGCGCATTCGAGACGTACAGCAAGACTTTCTGTGCTCACTTGCTTACTCTCTCTGAATATCCTCAATGAGTGTCACTACAGCGGCATGGTGTAAATTGAGGTCACAGTCACGCTTTGTTTTGTATGCTTCTCAGACTAACTTCTTAATCATCTGCCCCCCC
>NW_015539870.1:1289362-1290299 GCF_001515605.1 Sinocyclocheilus anshuiensis
ATTGTGTGCGTTCCCAGTACGCTATGACAAGTACGCGTTCGCATTGTGCCAAGAGAACAAGGGCAGTCTCGCCAACGCATGCCACTATGTTCTGTCATATGAGTAGGTGGTCAGAAAGAACTGGCCACAACTGATTGTGTCCAGACCAAAGGACTAAACACATAAACACGGCTAGCCTCTGCTCCCTGGCTGCCTTGTACCCAGCATGAAATGCATGGGCAGATACGAGGGTTTGAGGTGGGGTTTGTTTGAGGAGCTTTCTCACCATCAGCCCCAAATGCTCTGGCCCAGCTCTCAGTGAGAAACAGAATGCAGGTGCTCTGTAGCTGGTGTCAATTGCTGCTAATTGGTGCAGCAGTGCATAGATAGTAAATAAGAGGACCAGATTCTGTATGGGTGTTTTTGTGCAGCAGTGTGTTAAAGTTGCAGTTAGGGTGTCTGTTTGAAGTCACTGCAATGTTCGTGCTATTTTTGGCACTGATTTCATAGTCATTCTGCCTTGGTGCTTGGTGCTTTTAGACATTTTTGAACAGTTATTACAGATACTTGAGAGTTGAGAGATTAACACTTAAATAATTATTTTTACTGGTAATGTTAAATTTTTTAAAACGTTTTGTCACAGCTTTGTTTCCTTGCATCCAATACATTTAGATTTGTGAAGTTCAAGTTTGCTTTTTTCCCAATTTTTCCATATTAATAATTTCCATTGTCATTAGCATAGCATTTCTAAAACCCGTCAGGGGATTTTCCATTTCCCAGCATATTTTATGTGGAACTTGTATGTTGAAATTAATTTTATGCATTTTTGAGCAAAATGATACAAGATGGAGACTTGTTGGTGTTTAATTGTCTTCTCTGTTGGATTGTAGAAGAGTTTTTGTTATGTTGAACATTTGGGGGTCACCATTGTTATGAAAACTTTTTTTTTTTAGGGTTG
>NW_015539870.1:1291220-1315239 GCF_001515605.1 Sinocyclocheilus anshuiensis
CCCCCCATCTCAACCTGGGCCATTCTGTTCCCACCAGCCTCCCCCTAGCCGCCTGCCTTTTCGCAACTGCAGCGGCATTTACTGACAAAGACCAGAGTGATCATCAGCTTACTGATAAACACACTAAACACATAAACACGGCTAGCCTCTGCTCCCTGGCTGCCTTGTACCCAGCATGAAATGCATGGGCAGATACGAGGGTTTGAGGTGGGGGTTGTTTGAGGAGCTTTCTCACCATCAGCCCCAAATGCTCTGGCCCAGCTCTCAGTGAGAAACAGGATGCAGGTGCTCTGGAGCTGGTGTCAATTGCTGCTAATTGGTGCAGCAGTTCAGATAGTAAATAAGAGGACTATGTTGTGTCTGGATGTTTTGTGCAGCAGTGTGTTAAAGTTGCAGATAGGGTGTCTGTTTAACGTCGATGCAATGTTTGTGCTATTTTTGGTACTGATTGTATACTGACTCATAGTCATAGCTGTTTCTGCCTTGGTGCTTGGTGCTTTTAGACATTTTTGAACAGTTATTACAGATACTTGAGAGATGATGGGGTAACACTTAAATAATTATTTTTACTGGTAATGTTAAATTTTTTAAAACGTTTTGTCACAGCTTTGTTTCCTTGCATCCAATACATTTAGATTTGTGAAGTTCAAGTTTGCTTTTTTCCCAATTTTTCCATATTAATAATTTCCATTGTCATTAGCATAGCATTTCTAAAACCCGTCAGGGGATTTTCCATTTCCCAGCATATTTTATGTGGAACTTGTATGTTGAAATTAATTTTATGCATTTTTGAGCAAAATGATACAAGATGGAGACTTGTTGGTGTTTAATTGTCTTCTCTGTTGGATTGTAGAAGAGTTTTTGTTATGTTGAACATTTGGGGGTCACCATTGTTATGAAAACTTTTTTTTTTTAGGGATGTACCAATTGAAATTTTCTTGGCCGATTCCGAGTGTGACCTGCCGATACCGATTTTTGCAGATTCAGATTTTCTTTCTATAATTAACAGCATATACAACTCAAAAATCTATTTTTTTTTCAATGCAAAAAATGTAATAAAATAAATAATTAAACATCCAATCTGGACTAAGTTACAGATGTTCTCTCACTTAAACAACTCTCAAAATAAAGTGCCCTGTGACTGGAAAAACGTAGAAATAACAATTACCTGAAAATGAGTTGCTGCATATAACAAAACAGATGTCATTTCACACTATGTTAAAAAAAAAAAAATTTTCACACAAAAATTCGTAGTGGCCAAGTTTCAGTGCTTCCCTGGTTATTTTTGTTATTGATCCTTTAATCAGGCTTCTTGGATTTTTGGTTAAATGCCTGAAATGGGTCTGTGTTTTACACAAACTCAAGATATTTTTCATTTTTTTCTATGCCAAAAAATACATCAGTAATGCCCCACTCTTTTTAAGTTTTTATGTGTCTGGAAAAAGGAGGTTGCTAACAAGTGGCTACCTGGGACTACATTTCCAATGTATGGAGACTCCTTGTTAGTGTGCCTGACTCCCATGCCACTCAGTGTGGGTGCAAGTAGGACGCAGGGGGGTTATATTGGTGCCGTGACCCGGATGGGAGTGAGGACTAGGGGGGTGAGTGTAACATAGGCTAGCTGGTAGGTGCTGTGCAGGTAAACCTCACTCCCCTGATCTCAAGAGGCGCACTAGTGACTGACGCTAGAGGCTGCGGTCTTTAGCATCCTTGTTAGTGCACACACCTTTCATGCCGGTGACCCAGGTTTGAGTTCTGCTCGGAGCGGGGCGGTTGGGACCGGAGGTGTTACATTGGCACCATGACCTAGATGGGAGTGAGTTTAGGGGGGTGAGTGTAATGGAGGCCAACTGGTAAGTGCTGTGCAAGTAAACCTCACTGGATGGTTTAAAGTTAAAAAAATCAAAACAGCTTTTCACAAGATGTTAATTGATGGACTGGAGTTGTGTGGATTACTTGATTATTGTGATGTTTTTATCAGCTGTTTGGATTCTGACGGCACCCATTCACTGCAGAGGATCCATTGGTGAGCAAATGATTAATGCTATATTTCTCTAAATCTGTTTCAATGAACAAACAAACTCATCTACATCTTGGACGGCCTGAGGGTTAGTAAATTTTCAGCAAATTTTAATTTCTGGGTGAAATAGTCCTTTAATTGTCATGGCAACATTAGCAATATTTTTAACAACTACTAAACTTATCATATAAATTAAATATAAATCTTTTAAAATGATCAAGCTTACATGTTTTCTTTTAAGCTCTTTGTGAACCTATATTTACTGCCCCAGGTGAGGGCACTAGATCCAAATATGTCTGGTGCTTAGATAGACATCCCAAATCACACCCTCTCCGTATGCTGTGGCAGCGCGGCCCCCCTCCAGCTGGTTAGCAGTCCTCTTTCACTTGCACTTTGTTTATTTGTCATGATTTGCCAGTATTCTGTGTGTGGTTACAAGATGTCAAAACTTTGCATTAAGCAATAAGTGCTTTACCATCTTCAGGCCAAACGGCTATTGCTTGTACCGCTTTGTACCAATCTGAGCTTGTTGACACAAATACAGTTTCTTTTTTTCACATTCAGTAATTTATTTTATTATTAGTATATAATATACAATTAAAAATAATTTGATTGGTTTCAAATAAATTAGCTAACTACCAGCAACACCTGATTTGGCTATTGTCTTGGACTAGTGACACCTAGTGGTGTGGATGCAGCAACTCGTGATTCACTGTATGTAAAATAAAACGATGTAAATATATGTTTTTATAGGCTACTATAAACAAACACATATACTAAATATATTATAAATATACATATTATAAATATATAATTTTTTTTAGTGTACTGATATAACTAAAGTCATCATCTAATATTGTTTTACACGCACTACTGTTTAAAAGTTTCATCAAAAGTAACATTAAAGACGTTTGCATTGCTACAAAAAATATATTTCAAATGCTGTTTTTTTTTTGCACTTTCTGCTCATCAAAAAAAAAATCCTAAAATAAAATGTATCATAGTTTCAACAACAACACAATAATAAGAATAAGAATAATAAGAAATGTTTCTTGAGCACAAAATCAGCATGTTAGAATATATTTACGTATTTATTTATGTGTAAAGCTTTGCATCTTTAATTATTGTGTTTTGTCTGTGGGGAAAATCAAATGACAGCCTATAATATTAAACAAGCTGATTGGACTGACACAAACTGCCCATATTGGAATGGTGCTCACCAAGTTGTTCCCACAAGTCCTCTGACCCACTACACTTGCTCCCCAACATCATCATGCCAGGTTGGCATGCTCAAGCAGGCATAGAAACATACAGTGTCTCATTGCAGCCTCTCCAGCGTGAGGCAGCAGACTGGCACTGGCATTCATGTATGTGTGTGAGAAAGAGCTTGTTTGAGTTTATTTGTGCATTGCGGCTGGCTCTGATGCTTTGAAGCTGCTCAATGACCGCACAAGGCCCTCTCTCAGTGGGAGGCGGTGAGTGATGCACGCTTGTCATTTGTTTACAACTGTTTCTTTCATCTGGTCCTCCTCCCTCTCTCTCGTAGCTTCAAGAGGCGCACTAGTGACTGACGTTAAAGGCTGTGGTCTTTAGCCTTCTTGTTAGTGCACCTGCCACCCATGCCGGCAACCAGGGTTTGAGTCCCGCTCTGGACAGGTGTAAGTAGGACCCGGGGAGGTTACACTAACACAACCGCCACCATGGCTGGGTGTTTTAGAGAATTAAAAAACTATGAGCAATCTCATCTTCAAAAAATATATAAATAAATAAATACAATAAAATAAAATAATCCATGACCTTAGTAGTCAAACTGTAAAATGGAAATCTGTTGTTGGCAGCCTTTGAGTCCTTTCCAGTTACTTTATGTAGGAGTTAAGGCTTTTAAAAAACATTTTTTCAACACATTTCTTGCCTAAATTCAATCAATACTGACCCATTTCCATTTGATTACTTTGATGGATGTGTGTAATTTTTTGGTGTGTAGTCAAACCAGAGTGATGACTTAAATTTGTATGGGCCAGAGGTGATTTAGCACAACAAATAAGGAGACGCTCATCTCAACCCTATTATAAGGTTTTGAATAAAAGTGGACAGCTGGGAATGAGTCGTATACATAATCTGTCTATGGTTACGTCTTTTGCTGATTCTGATACATGAACTGCAAAAAAATCAACGGCAATTGTATGTTAATCATGTACTGTATGTTCGAATGATATGTATGTGGAATGTGGAAAATGGAAAGTAATTTAGAGAAGTCTGAGAAATTTGTTCTGACACATGAGGGAGAGTGATATTGGCAGATAATGGCTTTCTTCTCTCTTGATTTGTTCATTCAGAGGCTTTATTTTTATTATCCTCCAATATCCATTGTCATCTAACCAGTAAACACTGTTTTATGAAATAATTGCTTTATTTTGTGTAATCGCTTTTCCATTATTCACGATTTGCTGATTTATTGTTCATGAAGATGTTTATATAAACCTTTTATCACTAAATCATTTTTCCAGCCCATGCTTTCTTTGCAGTGAAACATCATACCGGCATTAGTCTGTCTGTATGTCCTTCACTGAGAGAGAAATGGGAGTTCTGGGAAGATGTCACTGCACCAGATCTTCATCTCTAGCTCCTCCACTCCCATGTGCACAGGTCACTAGTTACTGTTATTTACACTCTTTCACACTTGCTTTACCTCCCAACATCCTTCCCTTCACTCGCTGTCTGTCACTGTGATGGAAAGGACACAGGCTTTTAAGTATATTTGATTTTATTTGTCTACGTGCCCATCACCATGTCCAAACTCAGAGTTTGGGGTGACTGTCTAAAGGCATACATGATTTTGATTATAGTATATGTCAGTTGACTCTGTGGCCCATTTCAGTATGCCAGTATTGCAGTGATTTATTCTCCAGATGCTATCCTCACTCTCAGTTTGGCAGGATGCTAGGACCATAGTGACAGGTTTGTAGGTAAAGAGAGTGGTGTGGTGTCCATTTTTTCTGACAATAGCAGGACAAGGTAGCAATCAGAACTTATTTGAGAAGTAATTTTTGAGAAGACAGCAGATGCCGTGGTGCTTCTGTTGGTCAGAAGGTGACATCAACACATAGACTTTAGAGAGTAAACTGGCAATAGAGCTTTCTGTGGTTATGTAAATATGTACAGAAATGCTTTTGTCTGTTTATGTAAATGTCCACAAGATCATGAAATACTTTATAGTTTAACTATAAATGTATTTATTTATTTGTTTGTTATATGTCTGTTATTTTTTTCTTATTATATGTAAAATATATATTTTTTTCTTTTGTTGCCAGTCAAACCTCTTTGACCTCAAATATTTACCACTGAAATTTTAAAGTTGTCATGAAACGGAAGTTGTGATATTGTATATCTCTATAATGATATATATCCAAATGAAATAGCTTCTCAACCAAGAAAAAAATTGTGTGGGACTTGATTTTGTTCATTGGGAATTGTTTGAATTGTTGGATTATTGTGATTTGCAACTGCTGTGATCTCATGTGAGTGACAGGCGTCCAGCTTTTGCATCAAAAAATGCATCATCAGAGAAAGAAAAAGTCCACTGATAAATCATTTATAATACATACTGCAATGTTACATAATGTTACATAATATTACAAAGTAAGAAATGTCAGTTTTGATTTCATAGTCAGTTAATACTTAACACTTTTAGAGGAGACAGTTATGAGATTTTGTCTATGTTCTGCCTGATTCACCACCACCTTTCTTGGACTACAGGGGGTTAAAGAAGCATTTTCTGCCGCCCAACCTCATTCTATCTCCTTAATTTTCGAAGTCCACTTGATTGCCCCTGACCAGCACGGATAAAACCCTATTATTTTCAAGAACGTCAAGATGCATGTGTATAGTTTTGATGTAATTTCTGCTGCCCACCCATTTCCCATTCTGAAACAAATTTGAGATGGAAATGTAACCAAATTTTGGACTTTAACGCTGAAGGAAATGAAATATTTAACAATGGTAATTTTCCTTACTCAAATTTACTAAATTGTAGAGGAGCTGGAACTGGAGGAGCAATTTAATGGGGAGTCAGAGTACAGGAGCCCTCCCAATCAGACATGCTGAGATTTAGTCTTAAGTTGGCCTTTTTCCGTTTTCGAGTGGAGGCAGATGGGCACTGAAATGGTTTTGAGAGGAAAAGAATGACACAAGCTGAACATGGTCAAGTGAACTTGTCTTACAATCACCAAACCCTTCAGTCAGAGCCCACACACTCTGCATCTTTTCATTTTAATGCCTTTGTGGCTTTGCATCAGAGTATATATGTTGTTTTGCCGTGTCTTTTATGTATGAGAATAAAGTTCAACAAGAAGCTTTTTTGTTTATTTTTTACAGTAGATAGGTTTCCATGTTTCTTGAAGTCATTATGTCCAGCATTATTGTCTGTCTGGGTGCTGAGTCTGCAGTTGCATGGATGTGTGACCCTGCTTTGACCCTGTAGGAGGCAGAGAAGGATGATTCGGCTCTCAGAGTTTATGCGTCTTCCTGCTAGGAGCTGAAACTGCACATGGCAAAGGGTAGGCTCTATGTTAAGAGGATTACTAACATGAAAAAGGTAGCCGTCATTTAATTGAAGGCTTACCAGCAGCTGAAAAAGGAAAACAGTCAAACTGAAGGTATATCCCTGCCCGGAACATCCTGAAGGGACCACATTTGACAAATTCTGTGTGTTTCTTCCCTTCCGCGTTTCCTCCAGAAACGTACATCACGCTTTATCATGGAGTCTCAGCCTCTTAAAAACATTTACACATTTAGGAATTTTAATCGTGCCTTCAGCTCGTATTTTTCAACCGCTGTGATCTGGCTGCCTTGGCCGAATCTTCTGCATGCAAGGCTGTGGCAGGGTTTACTGCACATAAGTTTAAATATAATAATTTTAATATATATATATATATTTTTATACACTAAAGACTCCAAGTTTGGGGACAGTAAAAAAAGAAAAAAGAATAAGAAATTAATATTTGAAAGAAATTCATATTTGAATAGACATTTAAATTGATAAATATTTCTATTTCAAATAAATGCTGCTCTTTTGAGCTCTCTATTCATCAAATCCTGAAAAATCATGGATTTCCACAAAAGGGTTAGTTCACCCAAAAATGAAAATTCTCTCATTAATTACTCACTCACCCTCATGTTGTTTCAGTTCCCTAAGACTTTCGTTCATCCTCTGAACACAATTGAAGATATTTTAAATTAAATCCGAGACGTTTCTGCCCCTCCATTGACAGCCTAAGCAACTTTTACTTTGAAGGCCAAGAAAGGTAGTAAAAATCATGGAAGTAGTCCATGTTACTCCACTGGTTCCACTGTAATTTTCAGAAGCAACAGGAAAGACTTTTGTGTGCCAAAAAACAAAAATAACAACTGTACACTCTTAAAAATAAAGGTGCTTCACGATGCCATAGAAGAACCTTTTTGTCTAAATGGTTCCATAAAGAACCTTTAACATCTGAAGAACCTTTCTGTTTCACAAAAGGTTCTTTGTGGCGAAATAAGGTTCTTCAGATTACAAAAAGGCAAGAAAGAGATGGTTCTTTAAAGAACCTTTGACTGAATGGTTCTTTGTGGAACCAAAAATGGTTCTTCTATGGCATCGCTTGAAGAACCTTTTGAAGCACCTTTATTTTTAAGAGTGTATTCAACATTTTCTTCACTTCTGCTTCAATCTCCAACTCATGTTCATGAGAGCTTCTTCTTCTTCGGTCCATGAGAGCACGACGACGCATGCGTGTTGTGTTGATGCGAGAGCAATTAATGACAGAATATTAATTTTTGAGTGAACTATTGCTTAAAGCAGCAAATCAGTTTTCAACATTGATTTTAAGAAGAAATGTTTCTGGAGCACTAAATCAGCATATTACTATGATTTCTGTAGAATCATGTGACTCTGAAGACTGGAGTAATGACTGGAAATTCAACTTCATTATCATACAAATAAATTGCATTTTAAATTGTAATAATATTTCACAATATTACTGTTTTTTACTATATATTTGATCAAATAAATGCAGCCTTGGTGAGCAAAAAAGACTTTTTACAAACGTTTTACTTTTAAAAAAATCTTGTGACCCCAATTTTTTTTAACACAAATCAATGATTTATGCCATTGATTTATGATGATCATGTGAGCGATATTTGCTCTTAAAGGGATAGTTCACCCAAAATGTTGCCATTATTTACTCACCATTATGTCATTCCAAACCTGTATGGCTTTCTTCTGTGGACTGTGTGAAACAACCAAATTAAAATTATTTGCCAATCAGATTTACATTTTGACTTTAAAGACTTTCTAAAGCATTTAAAAAAATGCAAAGACAGATTCATTCGAAATAGTTTACACAACTGTAGTTGTCATACAGAAAAAACTAAATGATAGGCTAATTAAGTAGCAATAATAATGCATTTATCTGTTTCTATGCATTCATCAGAAACACACATGCACACTTCTATATACAGATGCTTCAAAAAGGCTTCTTTGTAACCAGCTCATCGAGACCTAATCATGGCATGAGTGGCAGATAATAAAGGGTGTGTTGTTGTCTTCTCCTGTTGTTATCATCTGTGTCTGATTCAGAAAGCAGAGTCCAGATTCTGAGTGCCAGATTAGGTCATCAGCTACCTGCATTGTCGCCATCCCATCCTACTACTGCTACGACACTAAAGGAGTCACTCACAGTGAAATGAATCATATTATCTCTAGAAGAACACAGCAGGCAGCGTCATTGCTCACAGTGCATTTGTCTTCTTATGTGGTCCACTTTGCAACACTCCTCTACACAGTATTGAAGCACCTTTATGGCAAATTCATTTGAGCTTTATTATGTTTCTCTTACACATCCACTTTTCATGCTGACACCTCTCATGGTAAGAGATGTTTTCTAAAGGCTGGGTGCCGTCCTGCCACAGTGCAAAACTTGGACGTCGAAAAAGCAAAGGTTTAAAGGAATAGTCTCTCAAAAATTAAAATGTCTTTAATGTTTTTTAGTTTTTTTTGCAATATGAGCATAGGATTTTTTTTAAGTAATTGTAATTTTCTTTATTTTTGAGGTCAAGTAATGTAATATTAATATAGGAACTTTACTTTCTGTCGTTTTTTTCAGTGTGTTCTTTTCCAAGGCACTAGATGAGACAACTGCAGTAGGTGATTGTAAGCTACAGCCAGCATGCACATGTGCAGGTACTTGTGTGTGTGTGTTGGAGGGCTGTTGAGTTCAGCTGGCATCACTGCTCTGCGTTACATGTGCTACTCAAGCTCTCCTGTGTGGATCTGGATGGATGACAACACTGGCTCATTTTCCCTCTTTAATGCTAGGATTACTGCCTTTCGCCTTCATTTGATTAGACAACCCAGGGCCTTGATTGCAAAAAGGCAGATTTGTTTTGTGGTCCTCAAAGGTAATCACCAGCATCATTGTGTCCCTCCTTCTGCAATTGTAAGGTCTTCCTGCCGCACACAGGAAAGGTGCTGTCTTTAATTGCCCCTCGCCTCCTTCCCCTCACCACCCCTCTCTCTGAATTAAATCCTATTAAATTAGCCTTCATTCTCCCATGCAGTTGTTTTTGTTTGGCTTGTGTAAATATTATAGCTGTGTGTGCCTCCTCCATGAGTGAAAAGTGGATTATGTTTTTCTCCCTTCCTCCACATTTTTTTTGCCAGTCAGAAGTAAAAGGGTTCATACACCTCACACATTTGGCTTAATTTTAAGCATTGATTGGCTGGCGTCCACACACAGAGTTTGTCACAGAGAATTTGTAATGCTAATGACAATTGCAGTGTGTTATTGCTGTAGTGCTGTCAAATCAAGCTAAGAGCCACAGACCCTAAAGCGCCAGGGATACCCCACGTATTTAAGCTCAATTGCTGCTGTTCCGAGAAGAAATGTGGAGCTCGCCTGTTAGTGGGCACAGTTAATCTGGTATCACTGCAGAAAATGCAGAAAGTTGTGCTTCCAGTTACTGAGAAATGTTCCTTGTCATCATTTATAATCATGTATCACTGTTCTGTCAGCTTTCTTTTTGCCATCATTTAAGGAAAATATACATGCCTTAAAAAAATAAAGCATAAAGGTTACTATGGAACAATTTCCAGCTAAATGTTTAGTTAGTCTTTACAACTTCAGTGTAGTCATTAGTCAAAATAAATGTTAAAATACATAATATTAATTTTAAAATTAGTAAAAAAAAAAAAAGGGGGAGAAAAAACAATTTTATTTTACAATGACTTGCAACATTTTTGTTTTAACTATTTTATTTCAAAATTTGATTACTTAATGCATTTTTAATTACTGAATTGTTAATAATAATAATAATAATACTATTGTTTATATTATTATGTATTATCATCATGTATTATTTACTATTCATATTATTTTTAACTAATTTATTTCTAAAGTCAAATATTTATGTATTTTAATTATTATTGTTTCTAAAGTCAAATACTTAATGCATTATTAATTAATTGTTTTAATAATAATAATAATAATAATGTTTATATTATTATTTTGTTATCATGTGTTATGTGTCATTATTCATTTTATTGTTTAACTAATTTAATTCTAAAGTAAAATGTTTGATTTTATTTATAATTGTTATTATTAATAATAATGTTAATATTATTTATTGTCATGTGTTATTTATTATTCATTTTATTGTTAAACTAATTTTAAAGTAAAATACTTGATGTATTTTTAATTATTATTATTATTTTTAATAATAATATTATTATTATTATTATTATCTTCATCGTGCTATTATAATGTATTTATTTATTTTTTTAGTTAATTTATTATCTAAAATTATTTATCTAAATGTAAGTACTTGAAAAACTTTGTTGCAATTTTCTGAAATGGGCATGTTGCGGTTTTCTTGTCATGGGTAATGAATTAACATGAGTAATGAATGAAAAGTGTCACATTATTTAAAATTATCTTCACTGCAATGCATATTAGGCCAAATAAGACACAAAAAAATGTGATGAATCACACAAACTCTTTCGGGGGTCTCTGCTAGATCACCTCTTGTATTTACAGTGTTTTATTTGTGCACCGTGTGTTTGCCAATTAGGAACTCACCACTGTTAGACACCCAATTTTCTGCCCTAGCTGGGTAGTTAGCGCTCATATTAGGATGAGTCTCTCTGCGATCACTTTCCAATCTCCTGGTTGGCGGGGTGCCACATCGGGCTAATTTAAGGGAATTATTGTGATTGTTTCCATAACACTGATCAGATTATTGCCCAGCGGGGCCCACTTGCCCTGGTACATTCCTTCTCTCATTCTCTCTCTCTCTGTCTTTCTCCCCTATACTTTCTTTTTTTAAAGTGACTATTAGTAATGAGGATGAAATTAGTGTTAAATAAATAAATAGAAGAGAGAAAGTGTGTTTTTAAAATGTGTTTTCATTTCTTTGTTCCAATATCACCAGCTTAGTTTTCTGAATTTGTTCTTTCCAATGGAAGATTATAGATATGTGTATAAACTAGAGTAACCAGGAAACAATACAATATACATTCAAGTAAATTACTTTATCAAATCAAATGAAAGCAGTGCTTTGAAACTTATATGCAACAAGGTTCAATTTGAGGTCATACTGTATAGGTGCTCTCATGAATAGACAATTCTGGTGTTAAAATGCTAATAAAGTCATTCCCTTCCTAATATCATTCTTTCAACTATCCTGCCCAAGGCCTTTCCTCGGCCTCAGTGAGTTTGAGTGGCCTGATGTTTTGATCAATGGCGGCTTTTCTCTCCTTCTTGGCCTTCGTTTGCTCCTCCAGAATAGCTTAACTCATTACTGTAATGAACTTTATAATTACTTTGCCTCGCTAAGAGGAATGAGTCTCATTTAATAAGATGTGATTGGCCTTTATTTCATTTACTTGGCCTGGGCGCTCCACTTGTGGCCATTTTCCATCTCAATAAACTCCTTATCCTTCAAACATTCAATACCCTTCTTGTATCAGAAGGAAGAGACACTCTCCTGAAGTTACAGATAGGGTCTCTCTTTTTATGTGCTGTTATATATCCTGTGGTGAGTCAAGCCTTCACCAGAACTTACTTTTGAAATGTTGCTAATGATGCTCTGTGACTCAATATGATCTACGTGCAAGTTTAAAGAAACTGTTTTTTTTTTTGTGTGCTTTTCTCTTGTAATAATATTGCCTTTCTATTTCACAGTATATAGTTATCACACGTATTTTCAGACAGCCATCGCATTTACAAAATAGCACATTTGCATTTGGAAAAAGTAATGTGATTTTGTAATTCTGGTTCTATAAACAGAAAAGTGGCTGTAGTGGGGAGGAGAGGGAGGATTTCATTTTCTTCCTATTTAGAGATGCCAGACAGCATTAAATAAGGATGCAGTTGCAGTGCACTGTATTCACCCTCCTTAATTAACCCTTACAACGGTAGATATAAGGCAAGCTCATTCTTGCCTCTGTATAATAGAACCATTACGGATGCAGGATTTCTGGACAATGATGCCTTTTTCCCGGTCAAAGTGTCTTTTTTATGCTTTCTTTTCACATAACTTGTGCGAGTTACAATACTTCTCTCTTGGCTTTTGGGCGAGAAAGCCCAAAGGTGCATCTCAGAAGTGTATCTCTGTCTGAGGCTGTTCCAAAAGCATAAAATAAAAGAAAAAAAATAAGATAAATATACATTTTTATAGATTGTTATATATGTTTTGTTTAAATACAATTTATTTGATTTCAAGTAAGTATTTTATTTTATTTATTGGTTAGTAAAGTAGTTTAGATAACAAGCCCTTTCATCTGGTTGATGGTGGTTTTGGTGGTGAAACGTTTAAATGTTCTTTTTTTTTTTGCATTTTTAATTTCACTCATGCCAGGTTTGCATCCTTAGCTTCGCATGCTAAAAAATAAATAATGTAACTGTGTTAATAAACATATATAATAATGAAAACTGAACATTACATTTATGTAAAAAACCTTGGCTGTTAAATGAAGTGTAAACTTTTACCCGCAGATATGTTGCTTTATCTAAATATGAAAGTGAATGCTTTTGAGAATTAATTGTGTATCCACATATTGTCCATCCTTTACCTGAGGAATGTTGAACAGGACTGATGAAGCCATATGCAGTGCTGCAGACTGACCCACAGGTGTCTCTCTTTTTCTTTCCTAGTGCTGCACTGTATCTGTCCTCTCATTCCAGTCCACACTCTTCCTCTGAAAAAAATAGAAAACCTGTATCTTACAAACCACAGAGCCCATCTCTATAGTCATTCAGTACACAGACCCTTTGGACTACAAGATCTGGCGACGTGAGCCACAAAAAAATACAGGCGGCCATAATAATGTCACTTGTGCAGGAGAGCAATCTTGCACATTCTCACGCGTGTCTGTCCACTGATGCGAGCGCCTCTCATATTCTGGTAAATTGCGAGGCTGTACAGGTGTAATACAACATCTGGGCGGAGAGCTGAAATTTGGAGGATGTTACAAGTGTATGTTAATGTTTAGCAGTGCATCTTCTCTCTCTGATGGTGATTGCTGTTGCCACTATGTCTGGACACACACAGCTGTATTTACTGTAATGCATTCTGCAGACCCAGAGCAAAGTAATGTCGAATTGAACAGGGGACATCTCTTTATGGCCATCATTAACATTAACCAGAACGCGACAGGGGGAGGCATAAGGTCAATCCTGTGCACTTTAATGGATCGAGACAGTTATAATAAATAACAGCTTACCTCTGTATCTCAGCTGATTGATGCCCAGGCAGATATTATAGGAAACTTGTTGGAATGAAATGTTATTTTTTTATTATTTGTTTGTGTTTCAACATTAATTCATGCACATGCTGTATTTGCATTAATACGTGTTGTATTTGTCTGTATTTTTGCATTAAAACAATTTTGAAACTATCTTCTTTAGTTCTCCACAAAAGAAAAACAGTCAGAAAGATTTGGAAAATAGAAGATTTTGTCATTTAATAATGGCGGGATTTTAATTTTTGGATGAAAAATCCCTTTAAGTCTGTAGAGAGACTCAATAAGGAATCTTCCGGAAGTGTTTCTGGACTTCTCCTGGATTTTTCCTTCCTGAGGTGAGCACAAATTATTTCAGCCTCCTCTTCTCCTGCAGTAGTACCTAGCGCTGCTTTTGCTCAGTTTTTAAATTAAACAGGTGGACAGGGGTGGTAGATTCTGTCCTGGAGCCAATCAGCTGCTTTGCTCCTGGAAGCTGCCCAGATGCCCTCTGAACCCTGGCAAGGTGGCAAAGCCTTCTCATAGGGTGGGCGGAGTGCAGCAGGTTGCCCAGGCTTATCTCAGAAGAGTGGATTTATGCAGGGGAAGACACTGAGTGCTCCTGATGCATTGCTTTGGCAAGAAGCTCCTTGTCTGTCCTATTATGCTTGCCCCCTCCTGCTGTCTCTCCTTCAGAATTCAAGTACCAGTGTCTCCTTTTAGTGAATGTCAGCACCAAACTCCGTATAGATGCTGAGAAGCAGGCCATATCAGCCGATCCCAATGTTCTTGCCATCTTTTCCTGCTGATCAGTACTAAGAAACCTTTTAATCATTTTGACAGCTCTTTTCTGTCCCTGGCACTGGAGCAGGTTTAAGATGGTACAGATGGTGTCTCTGACTAGAAGGCTCTGGCTGAGATTCTTCAGGGAGTGGGATGTGTTGCCACCATTGGAAAAACTTTTTAAGTGGTAAAACCCTTTTTTTGTGTTTCATGGAAATCTCACAGGTACTGTACTGCACACTGAATGTGTCATTCTGTATTTTCAGCCTCCGGAGTTGTAGTTGGACAGTGCTGACAGATGCCAGGCTGTGCCACCAGTTTGCGTACATTCATAGAAAGCTATGTATTCTAATACCCTCTTTACGCTTTGTTTTGCTAATGCTGAAGGCCCCTGGTTAAAGGACATTATTTATCATTCATAACCTGCTAAACTGGCTAATGTGTGTTACCTGCCATTGTTGATTTTCACCCACACGTGGAGGGTTGATGGGTGTTTTATCTTTTAAGGCATCGCTGTGAAAAGCTCCTTTTGGAACCTTTATTTTTAAGAGTGTAAGCTGGTTTTCTGGTCTTATCTGTTTTAAAATAGTCTCCCAGTCCATGCTGGTCTAGCTGGGCTGCCAGCTGAAAAGTGCTCATAACCCTCTGTAAAACTAGCCAGCAGACAGACCTGACCAGACTGGGAGACCAGCTAAGATCAGAAAATCAATTTGCGCTGTTTCATGTTATTTTTATTTATTTATTTATTCAGTTGTGACGACAATGCGCTACATTTTTGATCAGGCACTGAGAAAGGAGGATGTCAAACATATTAGTGGTGGATTATCCCAATCTCATGACAAAAGTATTTCACAAGGTTTAATATATAATGCAATGTGATTCATACAGAAACCTATGATTTTTTTTTTTTGATTAGCCATTAATGTCCACTCCTCTGTCAGTGCGTTAGAAGACTGTACGAAAACATGCAAATAAGATTGTACAAATTCATATGAATTAGCCACAAATTCGCCAAAACATAAAAGTTTAAAATTACCATAAAAGTTTGTTGGGTAGATGATATTTCTGCATTAAACAAATATTAATATCCAGTATTATTTTAAAAATATTAATATCCAGTTATTACAGACATATACACATAGCTTTGTACAGAATTGTGGCGCACAGATGTGTAGACAGAGCGAGTAGCGTGTGTGTAGATTCCATCACCATTCAATGCATCTGTAGACACCAGCAACCACGCCACATCGACCCTCTGCTGCTTTCCACAATGCTGTGTTGTGTCGCCACGGAAATTGAAATAATGATAATGTGTCTCTCTGACTGCATCAAAGTATTGCCACTTCAAAAAAAGCCGGGAGGCATGAAATGCAAATGACAATGTGGAGCAGATGGATTGAGTGCCGTCGCTTTGGCCACAATGAATCTTAAAGGAGGGGCTGGATGTGACTGTGCGAGACAGGTGACAGGATACTGAATATGGGGGGGGGGGGGGGGGGGTCTCTCTCTCTCTCTCTTTCTCAGGTCATGTTACAGCAGCACCAGTAGAAATGATAGGAGGAAGGCGTGAGGTTGTTATTTGCATAGAAATAGCATGACGCCCCAGGCAGCTTGGGAGAAGGACACAGAGATCATTTGTCTAAAATTTTAATGAAAACTTTTGCTGAGGCAGAGATTTTTTTTCTTTCTCTTCAGTCTCAACCCCCCCTCCCTGTACAGTCTTCACTACACCCCGCCGCCACCTCCCATCTTCTCTTTCCCCCATGGTGAATTAACGCGGCTCGATTTTAAAATTAGATGACACATCGCAAATCGCTGCATGCCAGGATGCAATAACATGTAAATTTCAATTTGCAGGCTCGAATAGAAGTGCGTGTCGTGGCCGTGCTGAATGGGGAGGCTGCTGTGGTGGGCTGGGACGTGCCGTCTTCTCTCCATTGTGTGCGTGTCAAAGCCCAAGCTGGCCGGAGACTTCATCTTGCACCAGAGTTTTTTCATTCGGATGGCTCTTCGACCAGCTCAGCGTGGGTTCAGAATGAAGACAAATCTGTGGAAAGGAAAACTGTGTGTGGACTGTGCACAGCCTTTGTCACCGGGCTGCAGGGTTCGGTATGCAGACGCACGCACAAATACGACAGAACCCAGATAACCCAGCGGATGCTCTGGGGTCACAGGCTTAGAGCGTATTGTTGAAACTTTCTCTCCCCAAAGTTTACTTTACAGAGCAGTGGATCACAGAAGAGCATAAAGAGCGAACCTACTCTATTTTTTTTTATTATTTGCTAAAAATATTTGTCCATAGAACATTTTTTTGAGAATGTGGAAATGAGACAGTTAAGGGACAGAAGTACACGGCAAAAAAAATATTTTCTCAATATTTCTGTGTCTTGTTTTCTAGTGGAAAATGAGAAATGATAGAAATAACATCAAAATGAATAAAAACAAAGATTTAAGCATTTAAGCATAAAATTAACTTTTTTTAAATTTATTTTTTATTTTTTTAGGTTTAGGATTAAAATAAGAAAAAATATTATTTAAGGTTAGATAGATAGATAGATAGATAGATAGATAGATAGATAGATAGATAGATACATTTTAAAAAATATATTTTATGTTTTAAGCATAGACAAGATTTTTTTTAAAGGCTTAGGATTAAAACAAGAAAAAATATTATTTAAGAAAAATAAACGTAATCCAAGATGTGTTCCCTGAAAACAAATCTTTGGGTATCTTTGGTAATTCTTGTTCTCAAGTGAACAGTTTACTGGAAATTTAAGTGAAAAATTATTGCACACAGATAACTAACTAAAGTCGTGTCATGAGCTGTTCTCGACGCTGTAGTGTTTGGACTTGACCCTGCCTCCGGAAGTCCTGTTTATGCTGTCTGTGCTCCTTTGCTTCCATATGGATCCAGCTGCAATTAGTTACTAATCAGTCCACTGTTTTGACTAACTGGTTTACAGTTTGTGGAGTGTGGAGGGATCAAATATTCCATAAAGGATACTGAAACCTTAAATCACCTACTTTGTGGGGACTGCAAGAAAAATGACTTAATAAACATACAAAATAATGAAAATGTAAAGATGTGGAATGAAATCTATTATGAAATGTTCTTGACTTTGTTGTATGTATATAGCTAAGCTCAGTATAAAAACCTTACCATGACAGGAAAAACAATAACATATGTGTTTCTTTGGATGCTATGCTATTCTTGTGGGGGCAACATTTCTGTAAATGGCTCTAGAAGAATAGAAAAACCTGACAAAGTGTTAATGTCCCTACAAGGAAAAAAGCTTCATAAAGGAACTAAAACATGTCTTATTTTTTACTGTATTATTGTCCAAACCTTTCTTTACTGTAATTATAATTAAATAGTTTAAAGGATAGTTCATCTAAAAATGAAAGTTCTGTCATTATTTACTCACCCTTGTGTCGCTCCATCACTGTGTGACTTCTGTTTGACTTTCTTCTGTTTAACAGCTTTGGACCCCATGAACTTTCACTGTCTGGACAAAAATTATTTTTGTATGATTATTCTGGTGCAACTTCACAATAAAAATAAAATATTAAGATTATATATATATATATATACATACACACAGTATATTTCACCTATTAATATTAAATAAAGAAAGTAATTGTCACACTTCTCGGGAGGCAAGGAACGAGGAAACACGGAGATAACTTCAATTCACAGTCTTTAATGATCACATGGGGAACGTAGGAGACACAGGAACACATGGAATGACATTCAAGGATTGACAAACACTAACTGAAAGGACTGGGGCTTTTAAACACTGGGTGATTGGGAAAACACAGGTGCAAGGAATGACTAATTAAAGGGAACACGGCACACCTGGGGAGGGAAAACACAACACAAAGAGTCCAGGGGTGTGACAGTCATACAGGTTTGGATAGATAGATAGATAGATAGATAGATAGATAGATACATTTTAAAAAATATATTTTATGTTTTAAGCATAGACAAGATTTTTTTTAAAGGCTTAGGATTAAAACAAGAAAAAATATTATTTAAGAAAAATAAACGTAATCCAAGATGTGTTCCCTGAAAACAAATCTTTGGGTATCTTTGGTAATTCTTGTTCTCAAGTGAACAGTTTACTGGAAATTTAAGTGAAAAATTATTAATAAAAGGATTTCAGTGTTTTAGTGGCTGCACAACATTGGCTGAACACGTAATTCATCCATAAAAACATATTTACAAAAATTAATATTGTATGAACACATTCATGAATGGTTTATAAAATTCATTCCTTAATAAATAAGGCCCATAATGACATTATCATAATAACATATTGACTGTACATCCATTCATTACAGCATCAAATTAAATATGCCTGGTAATTTGACTCTATAACCTATGAGGTCTGTAACCTTTGTTACTCAGAGCTTTTTGGAAGTTTTTGAAAAACATCACTATGTTTTAGGAGTACAGTATGTCTGAGAGTGTCTTTCTCTAGCAGTGTGATTGCTTTTGTGTATGTGTTATGTTGGGCTGTGGCTCCTCTCTCTCAGAGTGCCCTTGGTATTGTGTGACTTTCTCCCTCCCTGTGCCAACAGGGCTGATGCTGGGCATTTGAGCGGTGGCGTGGCTGATATGGTTAGACAGGGCATGGGGCGCCGTGCCAAGACGATGCCAGCATCTATCTCTGACCTGCTGGCTCTTGATCAGCACGCTTGTGCCATCCAGCCTGCTTACACCCCACTGTACACAGCGGGACCCAACAGCAAGCCCTGTCCTGCTCCACTACTGTATGTAGAGAGGACAATAACAGAAAGACTGAGAGAGAAACAGACCAGGAATAAAGAGAAACTCCCCTTTGGCACATATCAAACTTTCATTCAAATTTTAATTTAAAGACATTACTTGCAGATTAATTACTTGAATTAACTGCAAATAGTCACATATATTCTGTGTTTCTTATAGTCAGCATGAAAAGGAAATTAATTGGAAATTCTCTAGATATTATTGTGAAAAATGTATCCATGCATCTGTTTCATTTTTAATCAAAATATCATAACTGGATCTACCAGAGAAAACATCAGACTTCTCTCTGGTGACGTATGCAGAACTTCTACAACATTAAGTCCACTTAAATCCTAGTCTCGCGTAGCCAGACCTTCAGACTGACGGCTGAAGGTCTGGAATCCATGGCAGCTTTCATTGGCCTAGGCCCGCCCATGAGGCCATTTGACCGACATGTCAAACAAACAATCATAATTCGTTTCGTTTCAGCGTCACGTTTCGGGGCGTGGAAACGTCGTCACAATAACAGACAGAGTGTAAAACTCTCGGACGTATTTTAAAGATTCTATGCCGCGAACTTTAAATATTTCACATACTTTTGAGAATCCAGCGTTTAGTTGATCCTGATAAGCGCTCGCCGTCACAGTTGTAAACACGACGGCTTTCTTCTTTCGTGAGGGGGTTTGGCGTCACAGCATCTTTGTTTCCAGGTGGAATGTTAAAGAACACGACACACACGTCTCCCGGAAATCCTGTTTAATTCAACCAATCCTATGACGACTTCGAAACTCCTTAAGTGTTTCCACCTTTGTGTGCCATATGCATCAGACGTTCAGCCAACGGTCCGTGGGTGTGACGTCTGACATACAGGGTTGGAAGGGTGACTTGTGAATATTAAATATAGTGAATATTACTTTCTTTACCCCTATTAATATATGATACCAGTCCTTTTAACTGTCGGGAATAATATATGTTTAAAGCAAAAGTGTAAGTGGGAATTACATTATAATTATTTAACATGACTTTAATCCTTTCAATAATCAGCTTGTCTTTCATTTTATGAATAATGCTCCTTGCATATTTTTTTCCATTTTTTTCCATATCCATTTTTATTTAATTAACTAGTGTTCTGACCTCACAGTCATGATACAATCTGTATGCTAAGAGCCAGTGACAATTGCAACCAACTTAGAGCTATAAAATAAGTCATCAAAAGTTAATCCAGTAGAAGAAAGATACTGAACACACTCTTTTATCGCTCAAAACCAGTTTTTTGTTTAAATTTTCTGACAATTGTTAAAAATGATCATATGCTGTATAAATGTCATGATAACTTGTTTCTGATTTGTAGAAATCTAGTTTTGCAATTGCCCTTCTGTTTACACATGACAATACAGAATCTTGAGTTTTGAATCTCAAAAATATTTGTGAAATCTGAAATTTCCCTCTGAAAAGTGTAATTGAAGATCTAGGTCTTGTTTTCTGTAAAAATGTGTGCTAGTTTATTGCAGATATCAAGAGTTTTCATCTGGCTGAGTAGAATGCTCAATACTCAGTCTTTAGTTGCCTTTAACAACAACAAGGTGAAAACAAATTTGTGTGTGTGTCTACTTAAATCCCAACCCTGCAGGCTCACCTTCATCTGTCTCCTTTTTTTAAATGCAATGCCCACATGTCAAAATCCAATCATCAACCTTCCTACTTTTTTCATTAATCTGTTACACTCGGATGCACGTTAAAATACTGAAGAAAAGATCTGCTGCTGCTTCTGTTTCATTGTGATTTTAAACTTAAATCAAGCAAAAAAAAAAAAAAAAAAAAAAAAAAATATATATATATATACACAGTATATGTATGTATGTTCTAGAGTAAACAAACAGGCTATTGTTTCTTTTCACTCTAAGTCGAGGCTTCTATTTTTGCAGATGCCATAGAGTGCAACAGTCGGGTTCTGGAATGGACAATCATTAAAGACTGACCTACTGTGGTCTGAGAGGTTGTAAATCAGTGGTATATGCATTTGTTGAAGCAATCAGCCTAGATTATTTCAACTTTTAACAATGTTTTTTTTTTCTTTAAATAATCATATTTCACAGAGGAAATCCTGGTGAAAAACTACATTATTCATGATTTTGCACAGAAACTCCACCAATCAGAGAGTAGAAACAAGCAAATTATGCCAAAAGAAATCTTAGGTGCTCACCAATTCCCATGAAGCACTGCGAAATAATGTGTAACAAAATAGATAATAATAAATGTATGTATGTATGCTTTTGTCTGATTTGTCCGATGGTTTTTGCTTCAAATCACAGTTTGTAAACTTGTGATTCGCATTAAGCATTACAGGAGTCTGGTAATGTTTATTTTTTACGTTAATGTTAAATACAAAGAAATATATAAATGTTATGTTTAACATAATAATTTTTCTGAGACGTCATTAAATGGTTCACACACCTCTGAATTTGGAATCTGTGCTTTCCCTTGTGTCAGACTCATTGAGCTAATGGACCAGAGGGCTGTCCTCCTCTCTCACACCTCCATCAGGGTGCTGCTGCCTTCCTTGCCTCTTCACACCAAGCCTCTTCTTGCTGTGCCCTCGAGCATCACAGCATCTCTCAGATACACTAGTGGCACCTGGGAATAAGGGAGTCTGCCAGGGAGGTAGACTTCATCCACTTGTAGAAATGACAGCAGCTAATCATACAACCATTTTATGATTAGCAGAACAAGACATCCTAAAGGCAAAAGAGAATGAGGGGGTTCATTTCCCCTCTTCCCTGCAATAGAATATTAATGTGCTTCCTGTGTGTGTATGTGAGTATCTGCCTGTGCATCTGCATCTTAGTGTGTGACAGTGTGTGTTGTCTCTTCTGGCCCTAGCTCTCTAGTGTCAAGGTGACCGTGCTGGCTGCCACAGGCCAAGGGCTGCCCTGACAGCTTTAGGAGCGTGCTGGAGATTTGTAGCCATGCACATAACCAATGGAGGTAATAAAAGAATAAATGATGGTTGAAGAGGTTAAAAGAAGGGGTGAGATGGCCACCTCTGCTGCTTTTACCACACAAATTCCCCCCATTCAACATCCCACACCCCCCTTCAGCCACTCTGCCTTTGGCCTCTGCTGCATGGCATGATGGGAAGAGAGGGTTAATGAGCCCTGGAGGCCATGGGGTCAACGCAGGGGTGGAAATGAGTTAGCCATGCTCAGAGCTATCATTCACAGACCTTTCTCACCTCTCTTGTACACACACACACACACTAGGATTTACTTACTGTACATCACTCAACACACACACACATACACCGACTTCAATTTGAAACAGATTTCGAAGCAATGCTGAAAGATTTTGTAAAAATATGTTTACAAATATATATTTTTATACTTATGTATTGTTTTTATATTTATTATGCATTCTTTGGTATTATTTTGTTTTAACATTAAAGAATATATAACTATACCAGGGACATTTTATTTATTACAGTTTTTCTGAATTGCTAAAACACAAAAACCCAATCTCTGAACCAAATTCTCACTAGCTTAAACCAATTTGTCGAATAAAGCACTCTTTCTGCTAAACCTTAAACACGTTCAGGCAGTTAGGCTCTATTTGCAAATCTCATGCACTCTTTTTGCAAAACTCTAAACACATTCTCATTCACTTAAACACTTATCACACTGTGATGCATTTGTGCTGCAAAATGCTAAACACAAGTGGCAAAAGTTAAACACAACTAAAGCACAGTTGTCATCGTTTACACACAACAATTCAAAATTGTTCACACTTGTTTCTAATGATGTGATCAAACCAACTGTACAAAATATGAGCCAGTTCAGAGTGCACAAGTGGCACAGGTGACTGAATGATGATACAAAAAATAGATGGAAACAATCTGAGAAGGAGAGGAGGAAGAGTACATGTAAGAAGTTGACGATGAGGAGGAAGAGGATGAGGAGAGAAAGAGTAAGGTTTAGAGAGTGTTATCAAAGCTGGATCTGTCAGACCAGAGGGTTTTTTTCTCTTTGTCTAGCAAAAAAACTACTTGTGATGTGTGCAAAGTCCTCAAGCCAGGCTCAAGCACAAAGACATGATGCTGAGACAGAATGAATCTCTCATTGACCCTGATTTTACAATTGCAAAACATACAGTATTTGAGTATATTGTAACATGCTATTCATTTAGAGTTTTATTTGACCTTTTTGACTTTTGCAGTTGGACTGCAGTATTTTTGCAGTATCCAAGTGCTGAATATATACAAACATTCAGTACTATTCAGTATTCTGCACAATTCTATTCTTGCAGTACATACAGTAGGCCTATACAATATATTCACCTACTCAGTTGCAATTACTATACTTTGTTACAGAATTGCAAAATTGTTTACTCAATACAATATACTTTTTTCTGTAATGTTCTGGATGCTGTGTTCTCCATTTTTCACTGTAGTGTCTAATGAATGCTCTGTAGAATTTATTTTTTTGACTCGTGTGTGTGTGATCTGAGAGCACCGTTTGATTTTGAGTGCAAGTGAAATGGTTTTGCAGTGATTGTTTGATTTTGATGGAAGAGTCAGAGGTTTTCTGAATTTAGTTTGAGTATTTGGATTTGTGTTTAAGGTTTTGAGAAAATGAGTGATGGTTTCAAGAAATGTGTTTTAGCAATTCAGAAAAACTGTACTACATAATAGCTTAGAAAC
>NW_015539870.1:1316047-1332705 GCF_001515605.1 Sinocyclocheilus anshuiensis
CTATTCAATATTCAGCACAATACTATTCTTGCAGTACATACAGTAGGCCTATACAATATATTCACCTACTCAGTTGCAATTACTATACTTTGTTACAGAATTGCAAAATTGTTTACTCAATACAATATACTTTTTTCTGTAATGTTCTGGATGCTGTGTTCTCCATTTTTCACTGTAGTGTCTAATGAATGCTCTGTAGAATTTATTTTTTTGACTCGTGTGTGTGTGATCTGAGAGCACCGTTTGATTTTGAGTGCAAGTGAAATGGTTTTGCAATGATTGTTTGATTTTGATGGAAGAGTCAGAGGTTTCGTGAATTTAGTTTGAGTATTTGGATTTGTGTTTAAGGTTTTGAGAAAATGAGTGATGGTTTCAAGAAATGTGTTTAGCAATTCAGAACAACTGTAAGTAAATGGATCAGTTTTGATCTTTAATTTGATCTTCAGTTTTCTGTCCATATGTCATCATAATGTCCTCTATGTAATTTAATGTGAACACTATTTATACACTCATTAATTTTACATGCATAAACTACTGCAGCTTTTATTTTATTTTAGCTTAGTTTAGTCTACATTTTTTTGTTATAATTCCTGTAAGCCCAAGTGTAATTATTTTATCATCATCATCATCATCATCATCATCATCATCATCAACATCATCATTATTATTATTGGTTTCTGTTTTGACCACAAGTTTTCAACTCAGTGCATTAGTTGTTGGCTATTATGATTTATTTTTCTTTGCTAGGCAAACATTTTCTACTCATTGTAAAAGAAGGCCATGATATTTTATGGATGTATGGCTTAGAGACAATCTGACAACCCAGTTGAACTGTTGTAATTAGGCCAGTCTATTATAGACAGAAAGGACAGGCAAAATACAGTCTAATATCACATATTATAATTTCATATTCATATCATAACTATAGAAGTAAAGTTTGGTGTAGGAAATCTCCCTCTCTCTCACTATGTGTCTCCTTTTCTTTTAGCACTGCGTCTCTGTGGCAGCCAGCATGCAGGATTTTTGTCACCTCACCTGTCGATACTCAGGAGGGATGGTGTGTCAAGCTGGGAAGGGTCCCAGTATTAATACACACTGGAGGTTACCCAGCACCCCCCCGGGGCCTTGTGTGCTGGGGCCCTCTGTCACCACTGGCTGACAGAGTGCTCTTTAATACCCAATCGACAGTATTGACGTCTCCCCCCGACACAAGGCCCACAGAGCTTGCGGAACCACCCCCTGTGTATGATTTTATTGATCCAGAGCCCTGAGACCCAGGCCCTGTTGACATGCACAGTTTCACTGCTCCATAATGGACAGATTAAGAAGGGGATTACAACACAGGGGGCAGATAGCGGCCCAGCAGGGCAACACACTACCTCATCTGATGAGCAGATGAACATGTGATATTGTGACCCTCCTGCAAGCATGACTTCCTGTTCGATTTGAAGTTTTCTTTTCAATGTTATTTTTGGGGTTTTGATTTATTGATCAGACATAGTCAAGGGAGAATGAGGCGTAATGGGAACAAGTGACAGCCAGACTCAAACCTGTATCATCCATGTGAGCACTATGGCTCAACATTAAGTGCCATAGCTCTAATAATTAGATAGCTTTTTTGTAGATCATGTTATTTATCTAAACCAACATATAAAGAATATTGTGATAGTCCACCCAAAAAGGAAAATTTGCAGAAAGCTCTCAAGCCATCCAAGATATAAATGAGTTTGTTTGTCCATCAGAACAGATTTTAACAGTTACATCAATTAACGTCTTGTGTCCATAATCAACAATAATGCTTCCTCTGGTGAAAAAGTCCAGCCTCTGTTGTCTTCTCACATTAAATCCACCAACATATTTGTTTAGAACTGTTTTAGACAGTTTTCGTTTGTAAACTGTGTTTGATCTGTGCATATTTCTCTCCTGATTCAGACAAAACAAACTTTTAAATAATTTTTTTTTAAGTTAAATACTTATTGAATTTGTTTATTACAAACAAGCAGCTTTTCACGTAACAAAACATTAATTGATGGACTGGAGTCGTGTGAATTACTTGTGAATTATTGTGTTGTTATTATCAGCTGTTTGAACTCTCATTCTGACGGCACCCATTCACTGCAGAGGATCCATTAGTGAGCAAGTGATTTAATGCTAAATTTCTCTACATTTGTTCCGATGAAGAAACAAACTCATCTACATCTTGGATGGCCTGAGGGTGAATAATTTTTAAAATTATTCCTTTAAACCTACTGTTTTATTAATACTGCCTGTTCAGACCTACTACTCAGTTTTTGAAAAGCTGTGTAGTAGAAGTCAGGATATTCAGACATAGGGAGTGTCTTTATGGTGCTACATGGGTTGATGTCTCCAGGGGTCTGCCTCTATACCACATACTATTTGTTCAATTTCAAGCACCAGCACACCTGGTTGCACTCAGCAACTGATGACGTGAGATCTCTAATTACCTGATGCAGGTCTATAGTATGTAGAACGTTGATGTGAGCTCCCTAAGGTTTGTGTTAGGTTTGCTGATCCAAAATAGCTTGCTGAGTTAACATTGACGAGAGGGAGGCATAGTTTTAAACTTGACACTAGCCTTGATCCTAAACTACGACAGTGTTTTCATGCCACTTTGAAATAAGACATCACAAAATCAAGAACATAGTCATAATGTTTTGAGAATAATCTCATAGGCCTTTAGCCATTGTTTTAGTATATTAAGCCTCATTAGCGTTTTTAACATGAAATGTTTTACAAAATGTCCCCTTTACTGTTACTTTCCTTAGGACTTCTTCTCATAATTTTGACTTTATCAAAATATTATTTCTTTACTCTCATAATGTTGCCTATTTATACAAATATTAAAAATATGACAAAATTAATCATGTAATACTACAACTAATCTTGTAAAGTTTAATTTCATTTAAACTCATAATGCTGCAACATTTTTCATTTTTTTAAATTGTATTCTCAAAATATCATTAAATTAGTCTAGTAATACTGCAACTTTACTCTTAATTCAAGTTTATTATCATAATTTAGATTTTATGTAATCCCATAAACCTGTAACTTTATAATTTTTACTTTATCAAATTTTTACTATTTCCATAATGCTACAAATTTATTCTCATGATTTAGGTTTTAATATCAAAATATTACTAAATTAATATTGTAATACTACAACTTTAATCTCATAAAGCTACTTTATTCTCACAGTTTTTACTTTATTCTCAAAATATATTACTACAGTATTTTGTTCTTGTAATATTGCAACTTTATTCTCATTTTTTTCTTTAGCTATTTATTTTTATTTTAATGTGGTGATTATCTGAAAAATCATTTAAAGCCACTATCTTTGAAACAGTTTTGAAGCTGTTTTCCTTATCTTAGAAATGCATTGGCTTGGATTGGCATGGCATCAGCTCTCATGCTTTCAGGGCATGCGTTGAGCTAGAAAGTTTGGACTTAACTCTTGGTGTGATTGATTGGTTGTGCTGATGTGTGTGGCTCCCCACCTCTGCAGGCATATGGAGGCTGCATGTCTGAGCAGCTGTGCTCTCAGGGCAGCACTGAGAGGGTAGAGGGGCACTAACACCACCATCACCCCAATGACCCCACTGAAGAGCGTCACCCTTCCGCTTTAAAGCCTGTGTGGCATCTTTGCTTCTTACAACTTCCATCTATAATCTCAGTGCAACAAAGAAAGAATAAATAACTGCATAGTTCATCCAAAAATGAAATATCTGTCATCATTTTCTTACCTTCACTTTGTTCCAAACATGTACTACTGACTTTTTTTTTTTTATTGATTTTCTGTGGAACACAAAAAAGATATTTGGAAGAGTGCCTTTGTATTTTTGGGGTTTGTTTTTGCCCATACAATGAAAGTCAGTATGGTCCAGTGCTGTTTAGGATATCCCATTGACTTTCACTGTATGGACAAAACATTTTTCAAAATGACATGAAGGTGATTTTTTTTTTTTGACTTTGAAATATTACTTTAATCACACATTGCTACAAATTCTCATTTTATTTTCAGAATATCACTAAATTAATATATTAACACTACAACTTCAATTTGGTAATGCTACTTTATTCTAATAATTTTGATTAATTTAAAGTCATAATCTTGCAACTTTATATCATTTTTACTATCAAAAAATTACTGCTTTTATCTCAAAATACTACAAATTTATTCTCATGATTTAGATTTTATTCTCAAAATATTACTAAATATCGTAATGTTATACCACTTTAAGCTTGTAATGTGACTTTATTCTCATAATTTTGCGAATATTACTACTTTATTCTTTATTCTCAGTTTTTTTAGTTCTTTATATTTATTTTAATGTGGCGCTAATCTGACATCATCAAAGCTGTCTTTGCAGTGCTGTTTTCCTTATTTTATAAATGCATTGGCTTGGATTGACATGGCATCAACAGTCATAGAGTTTTAGAACGACATGAGGGTGATTAAATGATGACAGAATTTTTGGAATAGTATAAGGGGTGAACTACCCATTTAAATTATCTCTTTCAATAGAAAGCCCAAGTCCAAATGGCCATTGTGCAAATGTGTGTACCCTTGCCAATCACTCGTCCCAAAAACCCTAATAAGTGTCTGCTGGAATTTGTGCCTACTAAGATACCTACATCTTACGCCGGATACTGGCAAAGCGCCCCGGTCATGATGCTGTCCCACAGCTCAACCGGCCCCACTGCCCATTCATCACTCTCCATCCAGGGCCTTGCGCCCTCCTGGCCCTTGCATTTTTACCATGCCATTAAAATGCTTGTCAGCTCATTCAAAGATAGAAAATTGCTGCAAACAAAAGAATCCAGAATTCGGCTTACACAGTGAGAAAAAGTGCTGCTTCAGACCAACTCGCTTCTGGGATCTGTGAGCATTCCAGCCGCTAAATGCATGAATCTAAAGCTCTAAGGGATGCAGTGTAGATCCAAGGACACAGGCACAGGAGAATGTGAACAATACAGCACGTCCATCTGAATGACCTTCAGTAATGGTCAGTCCTCTCAGCATGCTTTCATATTGTTTTATGATGAGGGAAAAAAAATCAGCTGTGGTCAAGGATTTCAGACTCACATGCACATTCTTTCACAATGGCCCTCGTACACTCACAATCGTGATGTATGTGCTCTTCGCAGGCTGTGTTTAACACCTAAAATCTTCAGTTCAAATTAGTTTTCTGTGTTTTCAAGGATATAGCCCTTCTTTTTTTTAAATCATTTTTATTATTTCTACTCAATTTTACCCATCATCCATATCGCCTATCAGACAAATGCTGCAGCAGCATCTTCCTAAATGGAGTGACTTCATATTTTAATTTAGTGTTTGCTGTTAAAAGTGGGCACGAGGGAGAGTGTAAGAAGAAGGGGGAAAAAAGTAAAAAGGTGATGATTTGTGGCGATAAGTTCAAGCGCAGATCCGCGAGGTTAAAAGTTAAAGTAATTAATTACGGCAGATAGTGGTGTGATATTCTTCATTCTGACGCCCGGCACGAGCCGCCCAATCACGGCCATCGACCTGGAATCCGGATGCAGAGATAATGGCAGAATTGATGGTCATATTTTACAGTGGCTCATGGCAGAGCAGAGTGTTGAACATTGTAATTACAAGTTTAGTGGAGGGGAGAGATGTGGAGAGAGGTGTGGGGGGAATGAGTGGTCTTTGTCTGGCCTTAGACAAGCAGGCAGCTTAATTGAATGGTAACCTCTGGAAGTGTTGTGCTGACGCAGCCGTGAGAGAAAGAGCGAGAGAGAGATGGGAAGTGCTGAGCGTGGCTTTTGAGGGTGCTCACTCGTCTGTTCGCTTGTCTTGTGCTGCCCATGTGTCTGATAAAGCACTGGCCTGCTCTGCACATTAGCACTGCATGCACAAGGCTGAATCTTGGTTGTTCATGCATTACATACATATTAATTGGACAAACTTTTGATGTCTTTGGAGATATTGTAATTTGTATCAAAATATAAAAACAGACGATGTATTAAATCAATATTAAAATGTATTTAATATTTCGTTTTGATTTTTAGCATACATTTTGGGCTTTAGGCCTATGTCTTTGTTACCAGTTCCCACCTAGGCAACATTTTTAAAGGAATAGTTCACCCCAAAAATAAAAATGTTGTCATCATTTACCCTCATGTCATTCCAAACCAGTATGAATTTCTTTCTTCTGTTGAACACAAAAGAAGACATTTTGAAGAATCTCAATAATCAAACAGTTGCTGGTAGCCATTGACTTTCATAGTATTTTTTTTTCCATACTATGGAAGTCAATGGCTACCAACAACTGGTTACCAACATTCTTTGAAATATCTTCTTTTGTGTTTAACAAAAGAGAGAAACTTGAGAAACTTATAAACTTGAGGGTGAGTAAATCATGAACATTTTTGTTGTAACACTTTAGATAAGGGAACACTATTCACTATTAACTAGTTGCTTATTAGCATGCATATTACTAGCATATTGGCTGCTTATTAGTACTTATAAAGCACATAATAATGCCCTATTCTGCATGTTCTTATTCTAGATCCCTTAAACAAACTCCATACCAAAAAATAACTTGTACAACAACTACCTTACTTATTATCAATAAGCAATAATTAAGAGTTTATTGAGGGAAAGAAAAATATAAGTGTCACAATCTGTTCCCTGTCTGGACTACAACTCCCATAAACCCCTTATCTGGAACTGATTACCGGTTTCACCTGTTTCCAATCAGGAGGACTATATAGGATGCGCTCACACACACTCACTTTGCTGATTGGCCCTGTCCCAAATGGCACCCTAAACCCTCGCGGTCTTCCTCTGAGTCTGCACTTTCGTGACGTAATGCTGCTTTGGCTGTCGGGTAGAAGTCTGCTGCGGAGCTCGTCCCAGTGCGGGCTCGGCAGTAGTGCGGATCGAGGGCACATAACGGCCGCAAAGGGGGAGCTCGCGAGCAACCTTCTGAACACTAAAATAATAAATGGGACACTCTACGGTCTCGTGGACTTAACGGACACGTGCACGCGGTGGCCATTGTTAGTCCGTTAGTCCCCATTTGGGACAGGGCCATTATTGTTAGCCTGTACCCTTTTCCCAGTCTCCATGTTTTCTTGCCTTGCATTGCCTTGCCTTCGTGTTTTTGACCTTGGGCTGTTCACCTTATACTAATATATAGAAGGTGCACAGAGTCATTCATGCAAACACAAAACACCATCATGGTAACACACATGATACTTAAATAATGCAATAAACTTTCATTAAACAACAGAAGATGTAACATAATGCCCTAATGTACATAACTGATAACAAAAACTATTAAAAAACATGATTATTTAAACAAAATACTATCATATGTGGAATGTCACGCAGGGAATTCTGGGAATATCAGTTTACTGTTTTTGACTGTAAATTATACATTGATTTGTTCTTTTTTACTTCTAAAAACTGTAAAATGAACAGCATCTTACTGTAAAATTACATGAAATGTCTGGTTAAATCTTTTACAGTTTTTCCCTGTATGTAGTACGGGAACTTACTGTTAACCTATTAACAGTTTTTTTTCCATAGTGTTTTTACAAAATTTTACAGTTAAAATTACACTTATTTTTTAAAGTGCAACGTTACAATAAGTAACACACAAAAATATTATTAACACAACTGTTTTCGACATGGATGATAATAAATGTTTCTTGAGCACCAAATCAGCATATTAGACTGATTTATGATTTCTGTAATAATATTTTAAATGTTAATATCTGTTGTAATAATATCAAATAATGGCAGATTATGTGAGCTAAAAAGAACAAAATAAATAAGTAAATAAATAATTAAATCTTACCTACCCAAAAACCCACATATACTGTATATATATGGGTACAGTATGAGAGTATACTGTAGTTACTGAAAATGAATAATATAAAAGTACTGGAAATACTTTCCTCCTCCTCTCTTATTTATTTTTACAGACTATATACTCTACTCCCCTCTTTATTTCTTCACTTTCTTTATCCTAAACACTAAACACTCACAGCCAGAGATGAAATGACCCCGTAAAGCTCGGCCTCTCACTCCACTGCCACAGCACTGATCCCTGACACCATTTCTCTGCCCCAGAACCCCTCACTTGGACACCAGTGACCTTCCGCCCCTCTGCCACATCAGACTGCTGGCCTGGACTCCACAAACAAGGGCCCTCAATGTCCTCATCTGCCCTCATCTCTCTCGTTATTTCTCTCTATGTGTTTTCTACTCGTCCCTCACCCCTATTTTCTACTCTCAATCGAGCTGAATGGATTGCAGACTCATCATAGCCCTCGTTTTAGAGTCTTCCTCTCTTTAATTTTCTTCATCTCCTGCCTCTCCATTTTTTTCCCTTTATCCCATAATCTATTTCTTTCTCTCTCAGACAGTTTCTTTTCCAATGTTCTGCCGTAATAGCAGAAGGGAGAGCCTGCAGTTATAGCAACAGGGACAATTTAGTTCTGTATGGGATATTTCTGTGTGTGTGTGTCATGTACACATACATAAACACTGTCCCGGCTCAGCACAAACACTTCACTGGTCTTGATGAGCCAATTTCATTTAATCTCCGGATACTCATTTCCCTTTAATGAAAAACACAACAATTACCTCAGTGCTCTGAATAGCCCTCAGAATTGGTTGAGGGCTTGATTTTTTTTTAAGGGTAAGGCAGAGGCGGACTCTGTCTCTTCCTTTCTTTAGTTTTGTAAGGCCCTGGTTAGGACAACTGGATTTAAACTTAAATTTCATAAACAAAAGCATTTGTTACTTCATTTAAAACCATAGTCTTGCTGCCCTGCTCACTCGATGCTACTTTGTAAGTGAACAGCTTAGCCCTACTTAGGCAGCAACTGTTATATATATGTTATAAAAATGCGAATGTAGTAGAAAAAAAAAACAACAGAACATTTTGACATTAACATTTTGCCGAAATGTTGACTAAAACTGTTCATTTTTAATTAGATTTATCAGTTTTATTGGTACTATTAAGAATGGAATTTTACTACTGTTTGGTTAATATATCAGAAGTCTTTTATGCTCCCAAAGGCTGAATTTATTTAATCTCAAATATACAATAAAATTCACAATATTGTGAAACATTATTGCAATTCAAATAAATAAATATATATATTTTTTTAAATGACATTAAATTAATGAATTTTAGTTAGCCATTACTCCAGTCTTCAGTGTCACATGATCCTTCTGAAATCATTCTAACATTTTTTATTATTAAGCTGAAAACGGTTGTGCTGCTGATCAATTTTTCAGGATTCTTTGATAAATACAAAAATCAAAAGAACAGTATTTATTTGAAATTGTATCATTACAATATTATTTTATATCATTATAATATATATTTTTTCTGTCACTTTTAATAATTTTAATGTTTTCTTGATGAATAAAATATTTTTTAAAAACTTACATACCCTCTTTTGAACGTTAGTGTATAAAGTATTTATAATCAACATTTCTGTCACTTTGCCCACCATTATATATATATATATATATATATTATACATATATTTCGCTGAGCTTGTTGCTGTGCATTCTAGGATAACATTTTCTGTAAAATATACACACAGTGCTTCTTTTGAATTTGGCTCAAATGTGGTATAATTATGAACAGCCTTTGCATTAGCATTGCAATAATGACACCTTAAAGTACTCCCTGTAAAGGTCAGGTCATTGGGTTTTGGAATTGAGCTAATCATGCTGTCTTTTGTTTGTCATAAGGTTTGCTGAAATACTCCATGATGTGGTTGCAATGGAAACCAGATTTGTTGATGCCTCAGTCATCAGTCTCAGCTGATCCTGCTAACCTGGCTGCAGGTCCCACACTAACCTTCACCCAACACCCTCCTTTGTAATGCATTGCACTTTGCATCACTGTAATGGACTCAAGGATCCTCTGACTTCAGTTTGACCTTTTCCTCTTGTAGGTATAGAAGCAGCCTGGTCAGCTGCTGAAGATTTGTCTTGTTTTTGTTTTCAGACTCAAAGGACTTTAGCAGTCTTACGCCATCTTCAGCAGTCTTTGCACAGTAGGTTGAGGTTAAGCATAAATGATATACTTTCCATGAATATGGTGCAAAATAAGGCCTGAAAGTTTTCTTTTTCTGTCACAGTAAATATTATATGAGCCATTTTTTTATTTTACTTCGTATTAGGCTTTTAGGCAACATTTTTGACATGTCTAAATTAAATTGAATAAACATCAGAAATACAATTTAAAAACCACCTAAAGTAAAATATAAAATAAAATGTAAAATGAAATACCAGAATAAAATAAAATACCGATAACACTGTCTGAAGTAATTTCTTTAATGTTATAAAAAGGAGTCTATATGCTCCCCAAGGCAATATTTATTTGGTCAAAAGATACAGTAAAAACAGCAATATTGTGAAAATATTATTAATATTTAAAATAACTCTTTTCTATTTTATTGTATGTTAAAGTGAAATTGAATTTAATGAATTTGGTAACACGTTATAATAATTTTCATTTATAAATCATTAACAAACATTATATAATGCTTAACAGATCATTGGTTAATATATATTCACATAGCTAGAAATATGGGATAATGTTCTTGTTAATGCTTACTAATGAACTTACTAAACATTACCTAATGATTAACATATGATTATTTAATGTAAATTGAAATGCTTACAAATGTCAGTAAACTTTCAGTTCATATGATCTTCATTTGCTGGTCTCTGTTTGTTGTGTAGACCTCTATTTACACATCTTAACAAATAATCTATTAATTATTTGTTCATGTTTTTGCAGTACCCAATCTAAAGTGGAAACTGTTCATCATTTGCAAATGTTTATAAATGTTTACTAATCATTAATACCTTTATGAGCAGTCATCTCAATGGCAAAAAGTGTCCCAAAAGACCTGAATTTACCCTATTCACACATCTTTACTAATCATTTATTAATCATTTGTTCATGTTTTTGCAGTAGCCAATCTAAAGATTGAAACTGTTCATCATTTGTAAATGTTTATAAATTATTACTAATCATTTAGTATCTTTATGGACATTGTACTTTTAGCTGTAACAAGGTTTGTGTAAAGGGTGGCTGGTTAAGTTTAACTAAATGCTTGATAAAGACATAACAGATTGTAATTTTGGTGCAAAAATTTTTTTTATTGCCTCAACACTCACATTAGTATACTACTCTTCAGTATATCATTAAACAGGATATTCCTTGAATCATAAATAAACAGGGGGAAACAAATCATTTTTTAAAAGAAAATGCTTGTTCATTTATCAAAACAATATAATATAAACAGATTGAACCGTCTTCCCTTATAATAATCAAATTGACCCCTGTACACTTCTGACCCCTCAACCAACACTTAAACCTATCCATACCAACAAAACCTGTCCCTAACTTTACCCAAATCACACCTCAATATCAGCAAAAGTGTTGTGCATTAACACAAGCTTTTAATAATTTTAATCATCTGTTAAAATCATTTGTAGATTTACAGTAAGTGCTTGATCATATGGAACTGAAAGCTGACATTTGTAAGCATTTTAACTTACATGAAATAATGATTTGTTTGAACATTATCTAATGTTTAATAAGATTATTAGTAAACATTAACAAGCACATTATCTCCGTTTCTAACTCTTTGAATATATAATGATCCATTAAGCATTATATAATGCTTGTTAATGATTTATTAATGAAAGTTATTATAAAGTGTTACCATGAATTTTCAGCAGCCATTACTCCAGTCATCAATAATATTAATAATGCTGCTTAATATTGTTACCAACATTTGTTACATGTGTAAAGCCAGTATAAAAATCTGGTTTGCAATTTTCTAGCAGTAAACATAAAAATAAACATAAAAAAAATTAAAAACATCTTAAATAAAATATAAAATAATATGCGAAAGAAGATACCAGACTGGTACAAGCAGCATTGTTGCATATTAGTCTAAATTAAGCTATCATTCAAAATTAAACATCAAAATAAAAAATAAAAAACATAAAAAAATAAAATACGGCACACCACAGTGTACCACATTCATGGAAAGTTTTCTTGCTCTTGTTGTTTTCTTTTTCTCTCTCCTTTGTTTCTTATGTATTTTGGAAAGTGGTGTGATGGCGGCACAGGAAGAGAACAGAAACTGTGTGAGTGTGTGTGTTTTGAGACAGCGTGTCAGATCACGCTTTAATGGCTTTTTAAACGGAGACAGCTAGGTGTCAAACATGCCACTGTTTAATTAATTTTGTTTGTCCTGTGCGGCTTTTGATAGTCACGGGCTGCCGGGTCTCCCCGTTGTGTAGAAAAGACAGAATGAAGGTAGAACTGTTGCATACTGGGAATGGGCCTTTCTGCAGGGTCAAGGCCCTCGTAGTGCAGCAAACAACCCGCAGAGTGAAAGTTCACATCATGAAACTGTCTCACATACATCAAATAATACATTTTATTATATGAAAAGCTTTAGCATAATTTGTCTGCAGATGCTACTTGGTTTGATATGTTGATGTTTGCCATTTATCGTGCCACTATATGTGTGTGTGCTCGCATTTTGTGGTGTGATTTTATGAATGCAAACACGCATGACCGTGTGCATCTTGAAGTGCATATTTGTGATCCTGGACCACAAAACCAGTACATTTTTAGAAATTGAGATTTATACATCATCAAAGCTGAATAAATAAGCATTCCATTGATGTATGGTTTGTTAGGATAGGACAATATTTGGTTGAGATACAACTATTTGAAAATCTGGAATCTGAGGGTGCAAAAAAAACCTAAAAAAAATGAGAAAATCGCCTTTAAAGTTGTCCAAATTAAGTTCTTAGCAATGCATATTACTAATAAAAAAATTATGTTTTGATATATTTACAGTAGGAAATTTACAAAATATCTTCATGGAGCATGATCTTTACTTAATGTCCTAATGATTTTTGGCATAAAAGAAAAATCAATAATTTTGACCCATACAATGTATTTTTGGCTATTGCTACAAATATACCCCAGTGACTTAAGACTGGTTTTGTGGTCCAGGGTCACATTTGCGCTTTATGATGCAGCGCTGAATTGTTTGTTTGTGTGGTTGTAGCATGTTTGCACTCAGTGAATGCAGGTGCACTTTGTGTGTGTTTGCAAGCCACATTGCATTCTGTTTGTGTGTGTTTTGTGCGCTGTGTGGGTATTTGCATGAAGACAGAACAGACTACAAGATCTGGTTTCTCTGGCGCTGTTTGATTATTCATAGAAAATTGTATTGGGGGACTTGTGAAAGTGGGGAGGGGAGGTGTGGGGTAAATAAATAATAAACAATCAAAGCACCCATCACTGCACACACCATGAGGAGCCAATCGCTGTGTCGGCCAAACGACTTGGAAATTGTGTGTAATGAGTAGGAAAAGATTAGACGCAGCTCTTGCTAGCCTGTAAATTGACATTAGTAAAAGAAAACTCTTTACCAGATGGGCTCGGAGCGCTAATTTAGTCCATAAGAAGAGAGGGTAAAAGGAAATAAGCTTAAAAAAAAAGAAAATAAGGGGAAAAACAAACACACAAAAAAAGAGTGTGCAATTTAGGTGCAAAGTGTCCTGTCTTGTCTTGATTTTACTTCCATCTTATTATGAAGTTATACGGCATAATGCAGAATTAGATGTGGAGAGGAGCTGATGGCTGTGTTGTTTTGGCATGGTGTTATTTGTGAGGGCCGCCTCTGCCTGTGACCCAAACGGAGCAGAAGTCATGCATGAAATGCAGTGGAAATGAACACCCAGGTCCCTGCATGGCGCCGCTGCAAGTGCATTAAAGTGAGCGTTCCTGCTCCACCGCTGCACAGGTGCTCTGCTCACAGCGTCATGGTGCATTGACTTCCTCTCCCATTGTTTTTATATTCAGTGTCTGAATAAAAGCATTTATAAAGAGATATACAGTAAGCTCTGTTTTAAAACCTAGTGAACTGCCTTGGTGTCTACTGCCTGTATAGGCAACGTTATTAAAATGTAACTGATTTAGAACACTCTCAATCAGAATCAACATTCCTAGAACAGAGCTAGAGATATAGATTCATATTTTAGATGTAGATCTAGATATAGATTCATATTTTGACATTTCTGCTGATGTCAGAATTGTAGTGTTCAGTTTATGTGGCCTTTCTGAAGGAAAGTTTAGTCAAAGTTATATATATAGAGAGAGTGAGATTACATATCTATGAAGGTAGGAAAGACTGTAACGGGATGCTAGTCAGTCCACTGAAAAGTTTAAAGAAAACAGTGTGAAATAAATAAATAAATAAATAAAATAAAAAAAATATATTTAATATTCACAGAATTTGACATTTATTATTGGATCATCATACTTTCTAAAGACGGGCCAAAAATCATAAATATTTAGTTGTAAGTAAATATTTTCAGATATTATTTCAATCACTTCTTTTGGCTTTAGTGTAATGACAACATAAAATCTAATTATTAGAAACAACATGTTGTCTTCACACTTCATTTTTTTCTCCACATATTAAATGGGTTTGTATACATGGAAATATTTAACATGGTCCCACACAAGGGGAGCATCATATCTGGGAATACTTGGCATCAAATATTTAAAAAACCCTTGGTCTAGAATATCATGATGTCCATCAGACCGTTCCTGGTAGAGAAACAATAAGGTTTCAAATGGGTTAACGTGTGCAGTTTCAAGTGGGTGGACTGTGCGAGAGAAATTGTGTGTAAAATGTTCAAGATTAAAGCTGCATGTATGTGAGGAGGAAAGAGGCTCCAGGGCAGAAGCTTTGCTACAGTCATTACTGTTTCCACACTGGGCTCCGTCGTTACTGAAAATTTCTGTTTGCTTTAATCTCTTGAAAGCGACTACGCCAGCAGCAACTCTGGTAATGAATGCTATGACAGACTATGTGAGGCCAAGGCTTCTCGCAGTGAAAGAAGCAGGCACAAGCAGCGAAGATGGTCAAAAACCGGCCGCTGAATGCTTACTCATTAGAGAAGGCCTCGCCAGGTTAACCCTCCCATCTCCAACAGCATCCCGCTAGCATCTCCCCCAACAAACACTATCATTATGAAGAAACATACACACACACATGCGCACAAACAGTCCACTGGTAGCCACACACCCAGAGGCAAGCAAAGGTTTCTAAATGGACATGCTACGACTTATTTAGATTAGTTCAGCGGTGCTCCATGTACCACTGAGAGCCAAACAGAGAAGCGCTGGTGAGGATACTAGTTGTTTTGTGTTAATGGAAGGTAATTTCTTTCACTGAAGTTGAGTATGTGTTTGTCCTTTGTAAATAGCAATGGTTTACTTTTGTATTATAAAATTGCAAAAACCATTTTTTTTTTAAGGGAGTGTTTTGAATATTAAAGACATTGCAATACATTTAACAGTAAAACTTTACAATGAGGTTTAATTTGTTAACATTTTAATACATTAGTTAACATTGAACAATAAATCTACATAATTTATTAGTCTTAATGGTAATTTCAACATTTACAAATACATAATTAAAAATGTATCCATTAACATTAGTTAATGCACTGTGAACTAACAAATGAACAATTGTATTTTTATTAACTAACATTAACAAAGATTAATAAATGCTGTAAAACAGGGGTCTCCAAACTCGGTCCTGAAGTGCCGGTGTCCTGCAGAGTTTAGCTCCAACTCTAATTAAACACATCTCAACCAGCTAATTAAGGTCTTACTATGCATACCAGGCAGGTATGTTTAAGCAAGTTGGAGCTAAACTCTGCAGGACACCGGCCCTCCAGAGTTTGGAGACCCCTGCTGTAAAATATATATTGTTCATTGCTAGTTCATGTTGCCTAATGCATTAACCAATGTTATCAATCAGGCCTTCTTGTAAACTGTTACCCTTCTGTTAACTGTTAACTTCTGTAATGTGACAGTTTTTAATTGAAACATCTGGATTTGATTGGATCAGGGACACAATTGGTGGTGTTTGTGAAGGTCAAATACAACATAGTAGGATTGTAAGAGACATTCTTTAAAGAGATTCTTTCAAATCAAAGCAATATGAATTTGATTTGATGGGAAATATGGGTTGTTTTTATTTTTATGTAGTCTTCAAAACAGTAATTTGAATCTTTTTATATTTCACAACATCTTCTAACTTCATATGAATTAATCCAAAGTTAATGCAGTTTATGAGCACTTTGCAGAATTTTCTAAATTCATATGAATTAATCCAAAGTTAATGCAGTTTATGAGCACTTTGCAGAATTAAAAAAAATATATAGAGATGTAGATAATTCTACATATACAGTAATGTGTATGAGACAGTATCTTTGTGTATGTGTGTGTGTGTGTGTGTGTACTGGTATATATGGTTTATGAGGACACAAATGTGTATAATGGGTACTACAATGTAAACATGGTTTATGAGGACACTTTCTGTGTCCCCGTAAAACAAAAGGCTTAAAAAACATACAAAATGGTGTTTTATGAAATTCAAAAATTGCCAGTAGTTTTCTGTAAGGGGTAGGTTTGGTGTAGGGTTGGTGTAGGGCGATAGAAAATACAGTTTGCACAGTATAAAAACCATTACGCCTATGGAGAGTCCCCGTAAACCACAAATGCAAGTGTGTGTGTGTGTTT
>NW_015539870.1:1332725-1358629 GCF_001515605.1 Sinocyclocheilus anshuiensis
TCTTTCCCTTTCTTTTTCCTCACCCTCACACACACTCTTGCGATGCCTGATTTCAGTACACAGTCTAAATCATGTGTATAGTGTCCATACATAAAGCACAGCTTTTAGACGTAACAAAACTGGCCCACAGAAAGAGAGAGCAGAGTTTTGTGTGACAGTATGGCTGTGTGCTTCCGGCTCCTCTGGGCCCCAGCAGGGCCACGTGAAGGACTGCCTCCAACTAGAAGATCTCGGAGAGAAGGGGCCTCTCCCTGCCTCTTAATTCATAATTATTTCAAATGATCCTCAGGACTGAGGTCATTTAAGTAATTACTGAGCCGATTAGATACTTAAAGGGCATTTAAGTATCTAACACGCCACAAACCCAAGGGGAGTGTTTGGTTGGACGAACATGGGTTAGCCAATATAGCAGTGCTGAGGAGGCATCTCAACACCTTTAGGGTTCTTAACAAGACACTAAATTTGAATTAAATGATTTTTTAAACATATTTATTTCATTCTGATTCCAGTCTCAAATTAATCTTGAGTCTCCTGACTATGTCATGGGGAGTTATTTTTATTGACTATTAACCTTTTTTTTAGGTTTTGATATCATTTTTGGAACATTTAGTCACCATAATAGATGTAAAACCTGACCCTACACACAAAAATACATACTTTTTTCCTGCTTTTTCTGCTCCTCCTCACTCTCGTTAAGTGTGTGTTCTTGAACCTCTCGGGAAGTGCAAGCAATCTTTACAGCTGAGACGCTCTAAACTGAGCAGAAAATAGACATTGACATATTTGTAAAAATCGTCTCAATTGCTGACTGAACAGGCAGACGGGCTCGTTTGGTCAGACTCGCCTGATTAACCGTTATTGGAGTGATCAGGCCATGATCCCACAGTATGTATACCCATGTCTCAATATAGTCAATATCAAGACATAGCTTATGTCCTCTGCATTATTATTATCATCCTATTCCATCTATTCCATCTCATCTCCTTCAAGCCATTTCTCCTGTAGTTGTACCTGCACTCACTCACATCATTAACATATCCCTTCACACTGGTGTTTTTCCCTCAACATTTAGACAGGCTCGTATAACCCCACTATTTAAGAAACCCACCCTTAACCCATCTCTTTTAGAGAACTACAGACCGGTTTCCCTTCTTCCTTTCATTGCAAAAACACTTGAACGAGCTGTGTTCAACCAAGTCTCTGCCTTTCTCACACCAAACAACCTCCTTGACAGCAACCAGTCTGGTTTCAGAAGTGGACATTCAACCGAGACTGCCTTGATCTCAGTTGTTGAAGCCCTAAGACTGGCAAGAGCGGATTCCAAATCTTCAATACTTATTTTGCTGGATCTGTCCTCGGCTTTTGACATGGTTAACCACCAGATCCTCCTGTCAACCCTATTGGCAAAGGGCATCTCAAGAACCGCACTCCAGTGGTTTGAGTCTTACCTATCAGATATGTCCTTCAAAGTATCTTGGAGAGGTGAGGTGTCCAAGTAGCAACATCTAGCTACTGGGGTGCCTCAGGGCTCAGTTCTTGGATCACTTCTCTTCTCTGTCTACATGGCATCAAGGTCTTCCAGCCAGTTTTATCAAACCTTTACAATTAATCCAGAATGCGGCAGCAAGAATATTTTTTTATGAGCCAAAAAGAATGCACGTCACACCTCTGTTTATAAATTTGCACTGGCTACCAATAGCTGCTCACATAAAATTCAAGGCATTGATGTTTGCCTACAAAACCACCATTGGCTCTGCACCCCTTTACCTAAATTCATTACTTCAGACTTATGTGCCCTCTAGAAGCTTGCGTTCTGCAAGTGAACGTCGCTTTTTAGTGTGCCATCCCAAAGAAGCACAAAATCCCTTTATGGACTTTTAAATTAAATTTTCCCTCCAGGTGGAATGACCTGCTCAACTCAATCCGAGCAGCTGAGTCCTTAGCCATCTTCAAGAATCGGCTAAAAACACATCTCTTCCATCTTTATTTGATCCTGTAACTCTAGCACTCTCTATTCTAATTCTATTCTTAAAATAAAAAACACTTGTCCCTTTTAGACTTGCACTTGATTCATTTGCTGCTTGTTTTCTTTATATATATATATTTAAAAAAACTAACACTTGCTTTCTATTCTTTTTGTATTCTATCTGTTTTCTTTTCATTTATTATACAATTAACAAAAGCAAAAAAAGACCTCTAACACTAGCTTGCTCTATTCTTGTTCTATTCTATCTGTTTTCTTTTTAGTTATTATATTATTTAAAAAACCCTTGCTACGTGTACTGCGTTAAGCTAACTGAGACTTGTTATAGCACTTGTATATCATTGCTCTTTTGTTGATTTTGATTGCTTCCATTGTCCTCATTTGTAATTCGCTTTGGATAAAAGCGTCTGCTAAATGACTAAATGTAAATGCATTAGATGTGATAATTATTATTATTATTATTATTATTATGTGATAATAGCGCCTGTTGCTGTATGACTGTGAACCCTACATGCCTCCTTCATGACGTCTTCTCCAATCAGGATTGAATTGAGAATAACTTTTAAATTCCAATTCAATTTCTGATTTTGAATTCAGTTTAAATATGTAGCAAACATGATGCAGAATTGCAGTTTGACTGTTCGTAGAATACATTACCTGTGTTGAATTTATTTTCTTTCATTAAATTCCACTTGTCATTCCTGTTTGAATTGTAATTCTAAATGTTATGGCCAATTCAAATCAAATTATGAACTGAGTTCACTTTTAAATCTTGCCCAACCCTCTAGCCTCTCCTGTGCTAAGGAACCCCACATTCTAGTATTCCATCCTTCTTCTCTAAGGTGATCACGACTTTAGCTCACTAAACTCAACAAAATGTGTATTTATGTGACTGTATGCATGGAGAATAGCTTAAAATACTTTGTTAAAAACTTCTGTTAAAGAAGCTGGTAAATAGCTTGTAAGGGGCATTTTTCCTGTAGACCGTGGTTCAGGACCTGTCACTGAGAGCGCATCATGCAATTCCTGCTCCCCAGCAAACTCTGAACCTCCCAACCACTTGCACACTAGTGAAGCCTTTTAATTATCTCCTGATTACCTGTTATATCACCTTAGGTAATGGAGAGCACACCCCAGGGGAGACATCCAATCAAACTCTCATCACACACAATGGGCTTCTTCAGACAAGAGAAGTATTTTAGTCATCTGAGAGATTAGCGCTGGAAATATCCATCAATTTATTCATTCATATACCAAATTACAGACCCCCCTCCCGTCTGCGCACATCGAGCCCTTTTACTCTCTGATTGATCAGAGTGATAGGGATACATCGCCTGCCCAAAGCAATAGAGATCTCGCTAGAGACCAGCTTATAGATGGGTATCTTGAGTGGAAATGGATGTCTGGGCAAGTGAGGATGTTGTACCTCCATCCATCATAGAGACTTGAACCTGACTGGACTCAAACTTTGGCATCTGCAAAGCTGGTACAAACTGGTTAGCCAAGTCTGTTGTGTTCATCTGGTTTTGGTTTTCTGTGTCTGCATGCAGGGAGAAACTGCATGTTCAGATTTTTTTTCTTTGCTCCCTCAATCATCTTAAAGGAGCGTTAAATCTGCTTTGCACTCTTCATTTTTGGAGGAGTAAGAAGTGGGAGCAACACAGATTGACCTGAATATGTTCCAGAGGAGCAGAGAGGTTGGCTTTAATACACTATTGCTGAACTGCAAGAAGGTGGGGATGAGGACAATGCAAGTGTTACATAAACAGATATGCTCATAGATCCAAACTGTATTCACTGTAAAATACTACCATGATTTAATAGTAGCTTCTTTTAGTTTAGAATCTTACCTTGATGTCAGAGCAGGCTAAATACATTTTCTTTCATAACTCAACAAATGGCTGTAAAAACAATACATTTTGCTGCATTGTGGGACAATAGTGCAAATAGTTGTGTTTCACAATTATAGTGATTCATTTTTCCTTTGACTGGGATCTTTGACTTATAATAAATTTTCTCCCAGCCAGTATTCACTTATCTCTGTATATATTATAATAGTGGTGTGGATATCAGTATCCACTAATGTAATAATACATTAGTGGTATGGATGTTTCACCAACTCTTTCTGCTGGTTACATAATTCAGCCAGTAGGTGGCGACATGTAACTTTGTTAATGAGTCATTAAATAAATTATTCAAAATGATTCAGTTTGTTCAAAAACAATCATTCCCTCAGAAACTAAACAATGCTGTGTCTCATTTCGAAGGCTGCATTCTCCGAAGGTCACATTTGTCAGTCGAATTCATCATTGAGGCCGCCTCATTTCAGAAAAGTAACTATCACATTTCAAAGTAAGAAAGAAATTACAATAATTTACACTTCACAAGATATAACAGTAATTGGTAAGATATAATAGTCAAATGGTTACTTTTCTGAAATGAGACAATCACAATGACATATGTGGCCAACAAATGTGACCCCTGAAGGGCGCAGACTTCGAAATTGACAATCACCAAGTCTTTAATAGTGAGTCATTGAATCGTTCACTCAAGCGATTTGTTCAAAATACTGATTAATTCAAGAACACCAGTGCCAATACTGTGCATTGTTCTGAAATGTACATTTGATCCTGCTTTGGCTTTGTTTGGAAAGATTTTCGTTGACATACCAAAAACAGATCAACTGAATGTAAGATGAAAGTTACTCAAAATGTACTTCTTGTAAAGTGCTAATATAGTTATACTACATCTATACCATGCATAACTGTCTTTACAGTATACAGTACCTGCAGTATACTGTAAATTCGGAAATGTAAAACATTCTCTTAAGTGTAAATGGCATTTATTAAAAACAGCTTTATTATTTAATGTCTGCATTAAACTATTACTTTCAAATGACACTAAGAGTAAGCAGTTGCCCCTATAAGACCTCTCTTCTTCTCCCTGAGAGTCTGCTCTGCCCAAGGCACCCTATCCCGTCTGTCTCGGAGCATCTCAGCTTCAGCAGTCTTCAGATGCTGATGCCCACCAGTCCCTAACACCATGCCCTGAGGCTGCAGATCTATAGGCCCACCCCCTACGGAGGTGTAGATGAATGACTGATGGATCTGACACCTCAAATGAACTTCGGCTGCTCCTCCCCCTAGGTATCCCACCCCAGGGGCCTCGGTAGGGCAGAACCCAACCTGACTAGGTCCACCCCTCTTGTCTGTCAGCCAAAAAGCTTGTGTTCCTCTGTACCAGCTTTCGCTTTGGGAGCGGTGACTGGCAGCGAGGTAATGAAAGCACAAATAAAGCGGCGTGCTGAGATGATAGAAGCGTACCCAGCACTCCAGACTTGCCTTCAAATGGAAGCCTCGCTAGAAAGGAGATATGAGGGGAGGAGGGGAGAATAGGGGAAAAAAGGATGGGAGAGAGAGAGAAGCCCTGGAGTGGAGCCAAGTTCCCAAGGTAGTGTACAAGTATCTTTAGAAGCCGGCGTCTTGTTAGCTAATACATTACACCAATCATGGCGAGCTATCTTAAGCTACAATTAATCTGCACCCTGGCACACGCTGATAGGACAGCAACATGCTGTTTCTTAATTAAAAGCAAATGGATTAAAAATGATTAATAGCGGTATTAAATATTCTCATGGACTACAAGCATGGGGAATCTGCCTTTCTTATGCGGGCTTAAAACGAAGAAGTCATTAACGCTCTCACAATCTTCATAAGCCAGAGCTTTACTTTGTTTGGGATCAAAAGTTGCTTACCTCATGCATATGCATTTCTCTATCACAGCGAGTCAAAAAGGCATCAGTGTGGCGTTTGGTGGTTGTGGAACTTGTTGACTTTTGATATGGACATTTTTTTTTGCGTTTCTTTTATAACCCGTCTGCTTTATTAACCTGCTCCTCACCAGGTGCCCTGTGCGCCGGTGGGAGGCGCTTGAGGGATGTGTGTATCTGTGCGTGTCCGTGTTGTCATGCGTTCGCGTGTATATTCCTGTCTGTCTGCGGATGTTGGCGTACACAAAGATGTGGCGTTCTGCAGATTGGGTTTAATAAAATGACACATACATTAAGCGCTGTGTGTATCAGTGATAGGCTTTCAAAAATGTGTTTAATGAAATTGGACCACTGAAAATGGGCTTTGAAAAAAATATATAATAACTGCAAACTGAATATTAATAAACTCTTATGACTCATAGGAAATCCACAAAATGATGAAAATGTAATGATTTCACACCTTTTCACTGCATGCCAAACAACGTCTGATGTACCTTTTAGTTTGTACGTGACTAGGTTGGGGTCTGAGAGACCACATCACTTTTAATAACTAAAAAAAAATTATTTCACTTTGAAGAATCAGGTTGATAATTGATGATGTTTCCTAATTGTATGAGAACTGATTATAAACCAAATTTCAACTTTATAATTTATGTTCTTCATGGAAAACGTTACACTATTGTGTTTGGTGTTTCAGAGAAACTATGAAATGTGATGAAAAAAAATCTATTCTGAGAATTTCTGATTTCTGAACACACTGTGGAAGTACAGTCATACTGATTATTAGAGTTTTGACTTTTTTTCTATTATTATTATATTAATGTATTTTACTAATAGCCACTTAATAATCTACAAAAAAAAAAAAATCACTCATTGTTAGTTTTAATTTAGTTAAATTTTTAAGAGTTTTCCAGACTTCTCATTTTAGCTTTACTTTTAGTGTTTTATGGGTGACAACGTTAATATGCTAACTAGCATAATTTAAAAGAGTTTAATGTAATTAAAATGTAGTCTTATTGCACTCTAGTGGCATGTTCATGTTAATTGCTGGTGGGTTGTAAAGTTTTATAATATATACCATGTATCTAAGTTTTTAAAAAATCTATAAATCTATGTTCTAGAACATTTAGTTGGTTTTGCAGTTTGATTTTGATTCGATTTTGAAGTCAGAACAATCTTAAAATATAGGCGACATAATTACTTTTTAAATTACTTATTATTTTTATTTTCTGTACCCCAAACATAAAGTACATTTCTACAGAAAATGAGGGTTTATGTGCTTTGATCCTGTTGATTATAAGACCGTATATGTGTGTGTTTGCTTGTTTGTGTGGTTGTACTGTATGTGGGTGCGTGTGTAGACATGCAAATCACAGCTCCCCCCTCCCGGTGCGGTTGTCTGAGGCGGCTGATTGGGGAAAGGAGCGAGGAATTATGAACAAGCTGATTTTATTGTCATCTCTGTACTGGGAGTTATTTTCACTCTGTGCCAAATAGAAACAGGTAGCAGACGGTCATGACAGAATTCTGTTTAGAAACCAATTACCCGAGCGCTTTTCAAATTGATTTCATTTTGTGGCACCCATGTGCTGCGACGGCCGTCCGTTTGAGCCTCTCTTCCCCTCTGTTCCCCTCTTGGTGTCCCTCAGGATTTCTCATCTAAGTGGCTATGTTCCTATCAGCCACAATGTAGTCTGTGAGGAAAGTAAAGGTGAGAAAAGAGGAGGCAATGAATTATAAGGAAGTTTGAAATCATAAAGGAGGGGGGCAGGAAGAGAAGGAGGCGTTCGTGCGTTCACTCCTTCACAGCTTGTTCTCTCTTCAATGCTAGTCATCAATCATCTGCAGATTAATGATGGACACACATGAACGGGGGGCTGTGGCTGGGAAGCATGTTCAGACGTGTGTGTGAGGAGATGGGGGGGTGGGGGTCTTAATGAAAGCAGCTTCAAGCGTGGCCTGGCTGATGAGGGGTAACATGCCCAAGTGTCCAGTGTGGATCTGGAGCAGGATTTTCTTGTCCATTATTGGACTTTTGGACATATTACTGTCTATAGGCCCGTTCACACCAAGAAAGATAACTATAAAGATAACTATATTAGCGTCCACACCAGAGGATGATATCGTCTGTTTATTCCAAGCGCACGCTCGTCTGCCGCTTTAAATTCTCTAGCTCGTCATAGCAGGATTGACAACGATATAGTTTCTCTGTGCCTTTATCGTTATAGCTGTGGTGTGGACTCTGCTATTCTTTAATCTTTAATATTGAGAACGATTTTTTAAAACTATATCTTCATCGTTATCTTTATAGTTAACGTCCTTGGTGTGAACACGCCTTATGTGTACTTAATAGTTTGGTAAGGTGCTGCTCAGACTCAATCTCCTTCTCACTTTGCATCTCACACATGACCAAAAATGTAACAACTTTGTTTTTGATGCTTAGGTGGCACTGAGAACTTCAGGTCTGCAGTTGGTGGGGACTTTTCTAGTTTATTCTGAGGGAACTAATATGGACTTCCACACTAGAAAAAAAGAAAGAAAAAGATTTAGCTGCTTGTTTAATTAACTCTCAATTAAAATGAGCTAAAGCTATGCAATTGCTGAATATTTTATCTTAATTTGTGTTCAGTACACCGAAATGTGTAAAACTGAAGTTTACTTAATTTGTGGGACTTGTGTACTTAATTTGGGACTACATGATTCATTTTTGTTGCATTAACTGAAACTGCATGGGTGGATTTTTACTTTCTAGCATGATTTAATGAAATTAAATGTTATTTTTTGAGTAAAGGCAAAGTGTTTAGTGTTCAGTTATGTTGGATATTTTAAAAAAGTTATTATTGTTGACGGTTTCGTGGCTACCGTTGTGCTGAAGAGTAGAACTTGGGACTGGTTTTATGATGACTATTGTGTATGTTGCTTCATTCAGTTGACATAGCTGTGGTAATGTTAGTTTAGTGATATTAAAAATGTTTGTCTAAAATTAACATGGTAAAATGCATCAAACTGAGCTGAGAGAACTGTATTCTTATTGGTAGCTGAAAGCCAGAATATTGGCCAAAATATCTAATAAATGAACACATAAACAGCAGGATGATTTTGTGAATAGGTTTTTTTTTAAGCTCTCTGATTCCATGCCGTCCTCTGTACTAACCTTTATTAAAAATACATAAATAAATAAAATAAAGACACACACACACACACACACACACACACACACACACACACACACACACAAAGAAAGACATTAACTCTCGTATTAGGTTGCAAGTCAAATTGAACCATTTCAGGTTTTTGAGTTGTCTGAAATATTGGGTATCCTATGATGTTCTTCTAGAAATTGCGTGACTTTTTCTCATTTAGAGTCATGATCAGTGGCGGCTCGTGGGTTTTAAAATAGAGGAGGCACACTAATTGTATTGGTCTGGGCCTCTCCCCCGGCCTCCCCCTACCCTTCTATATCATCTAGCGGTTATAATTACATCAGCAGATTCGGCACATTCGCGATAGAAAAGCGGCGCTTTCACGTTATCGTATTAATCATCTAGCGGTTATAATTACATCAGCAGATTCGGCACATTCGCGATAGAAAAGCGGCGCTTTCACGTTATGGTATTACAGCTGTGAAATTACAAACAAAAAATACACATTCTGAGACATGAACTGAAATGAATTGTGAATTTTATTAACATTAAATCTTTTTGTTTTTAATTTTCACCTCAAAATTATGGGGAAGCTGTGCCTCCCCTGCCTCCCCCGACGAGCCGCCACTGGTCATGATTAGACCTGCAAAATGTTAATTTCTATTACTATTAAAATTTTTGTGGGTCAATTTGACCTGCATGCTTTTATGGTTAAAGGCAGCTGCAGAGACCCACAATAATATATTTTTGATGTTTTGTGATGTCAGTTTCTCAACTACTTCTGAGGGTATTTACATTGATGCATTTGGTAGATTGTTTTTATTACACAATTTTTAAATATGTTCTCATTTTTTTCTTTTTTTTTTTGTAATGTGTGAGCAATATTCATATTAAAGGTTTACTGATTTTTTTGTCTTTCATAGATTGTAAATAGATTTCATAAATAGTGAATTGTACTGAACCCAATTAGGGTCAATTTGACCCCCACCATAACAATCGTACATGCAAGCTGTGAAATCAAACAGGAACAAAAACTTTATTGACTTAAATTTTATTTAATTTGTCTATAAAATATTCGTCACCAAAATGCAGTGAACAAACAAACACACTTGCACAACTCCATTGCTCAGCTGCTGCCCTGGAGAAACAAACTGCATCCACTATTCCCTTAATGCTGGGTTCTTTGAGAAGCTGAACAAGGTTATCTTTCCCTCACCCAATTTGGGTGAATTGTTTAACAAGTACAGTTGTAATTACTGTCCGTATATAAACTGATAAAAATAATATTAAGCATTTCACATAGAACCTCAATATCAATATCATTATCAGTCTCACATTCATGAATAACTTTGGCTTGCGGTGTTGGAGGAATACCGTGGACTAGATAGTTTATCACCAACTCACTCCTCTGACCAAACTGTGCAGATGGGCATTTCACATCTATCAGAAAGTGCTTTCAGTGTGCCGTTAGCAATCTAGACATCAATAAGTGCAGTGGATTGATCAGGGGTTGTGGATTGGGGGTTGAAGCATGCAGGGGGGGATTCAAACATCTTCAGAACGAGTACTTAATTGATGATCAAACAAGGCAGGTGTAAATAGCTGTTGCATGCATGCTTCAGAGCAAGTGTGAGTGTTTACGTGCGTGTGTGAGCAGCGGTGAGAGCTATCAAAGCACAGAGAGGAACTTGAGAGGCCTCATTCAGGGCAAAGCCTTTCAAAATGACCCTGGGGTCAAAACTGGACAACTGTACACAAATCCTGCAAAACAGACATGAAAGACTGAAATCACACACACACAAACATCTCACCTCCCCACTCACCCTCATTAAACAAACATGCACACAAAACACATTCGCACACGTTCAAAAACCAAATTGTGGACCCAGATGAGCCAAAATTGCCCTTCCACAAACACATTTTGTGGTTTGTTTAAATGTGCACATCACAATAGAAGAAAATTGCAGCCGAATTAAATGCATTGGCTGTGCTGTACCAATTTTACATTATTTTGTACTATTCAGTTTCACCTCCAAATATGTTGTTGTTTGTTTTAGCATTAAATATAGTGTCAGAAAATGAGAATTCAAACAGTGTTTACACAGAGTCATAATTTGACACATTGTTTAACCAAAACTGACAATATTGCATATATTAACCATGGAAAAGAATCAGCCTAGAACTTCTACTAGCAGCTAGTATCACTTTATCAGTTTTGCTTTAACTCAAAACTGTACTTTGTTTGTGCGTGTTTGTGTATTTTTATATTTTTGTGCTTTGATTAAATTATTTCTCTGAAATAAACTCTTAATTATCTTTAATTAGATTGTTAATTAGATTTAATTAGATTGTTTATTGATACAACTCCATTAAAATAAAAGCAGACACGGGCATGTTTTCTGATTATTATATTTTTTCATACTTCAACTTAAATAAAAATAAAAATCAACCGCGTAGGCCTACAGCTGCACAGGCCAAGTGGCCATCGGAAAATTTGGGAGAATTCCCGGTGAGCAGCTCGACATAAACGCTGTTCATGTCGCGGAAAACACAAGTCTCTGTAGTTCATTTTCAAAAAAGAGACAGAAATCTGTCCACGCCGTGCTCGTAGGCTACAGCCGAAATCCCATCGCTGGTGTGCACCTATTCGTAGCATTATAAATATGATAAAGGCCAAATAGCTAGGCTACCTGGCTAAAAAAACGGGTTTTGGATGTAGGCTACGTATTTAATAGATGACACTAGCCTACACTTGGTCCACCTGTGTCGCCCCCGCTTTCTCTCTCACACACACACATAACAGTAGGCCTACTCTACCGCGACACAGCATAAGTTTCAGAAGCACGTGTCAGGCTTTAAAAGTCATCAGGAGCAAGTCGTTCATCTCCGGATAGTTTTACTCGTTTTGATGACATTTATAGATGTACATGAGGGTGTTTTGCATGTAGAGAATTGATGCGTCTCAGGTGGGGAGCGGCACGAGAGCGGCATTATATGAAGCAAAGTTAATTTACTGTGTCTGCACCGGAGGCAAGTGGTGCGGCGTGACAAAATATTATTATAATAGAACTAGAAAAAGAATAGAACTATAGAAAAAGAACTATTATAAAATAACTTATTATAATAAGTGATGCTGTCTACACCGGATGTGGCGCAGCACAGCGCGACACGACAAGACAAGACAAATCCCCGACAGTAAACTGATGCCTCGTTCTATTTATGACGTAGCTACTGACACAAAGTGAAGATTATTTGCAACGATCACTTTGTCGCATCCAGTGTAGACAGGATTTAGATGTTGCGGCGCAGCGCAACAGAACAATTGTCGCGTCCGGTGTAGACACGTGTTAGAATGGGATGATAACCTGTTGATATGAGTGCAATAATTCCAAACGAATGCCCAAAAGATAAAATAAAGTCTCTGTCCTTTTTGCCTCCCTGACTGTGCTGCCGCCCTAGGCGGCTGCCTAGTTCGCCTATATGCACGCGTCGGCCCTGTGGTCACTGGCATCTTAGTGCACTTACCTGAGGTGTTGTACACTTGTTCACTAATCTGCTCACAGATATTTCACAGATGGTTACATCTGCTATGCCAATATAACATAACTGAATCAGATAATGCTAATTCAGTGTGAGGTCAATGAGACTCTTTTTCCATGCCCTTTGTATGAGGTAGTGTGAAGTACTAAGGGGCTGGATGGATGCCACATGTCTGGCACGCGTTAGTTTGTGTCTGCTTCTGCTGTGCATACTGTATTAATGCAGTCAGTCATGTTTTGTATAAGATATTTTTCACATGCACGTTACTTTATATGGATTATGTGCATTTTCAGTTATTTAGATAATATGTTATTACTGAGATTTATAATAAATTATGAGAATCTATCTTTAAAACAAGTCTCCATGCCAGAAATATTAGATCCAGTCCCGGATGTCAGATCCTGTCAGAATTGTTTTTTTCCCTAGTCAACAAAGTTGTCTGGTACCTAAAACGGTATTAACAGTCTTCTATTATCAGCCAAGAAATTGACTGAGAAAGTCAGAGAAGAGAAGAAGCAGGAGATGAAGTAATGATGACAAAAAATTATCAAGTTTAAGTTGCATATGTTTCAATGCTCAGGCTTCGTCCGACCAGCATGAATCCAACAAGTGTTATTATACTACAAGCAATAGCAATGGAAATTTACTGCTAGATGGCATAGATGACAACTTGCATGTAATATTTTCTATAAACTAACCAATGAGATTCATGTAAGCCATTTTTCAAATGTTGTCAGATTTACATCACAGCTTAAATTTTGAGTGACCATTAACTCTTTACAGCTGACTTTGGCTGCTATAACCTGATCCTTGGACACTGTCTTTGAAAATATATTTAACATAATGTGCACAATGTATGTTTGTGTACCTACTGTAACGATGGAGGCGTGACAACAGAGTTGAGGATCCATCTGCAACTTTATTTAGAGCGTAGTTGGATAGGTAGGGTCAAAACACTAGCAAAAGAGTACATCCAAGGTAATCCAAAAGAGTAATCCACAGAACAGGCAGTAAACGATCACAAACCCGGTAAACAGTCCAAGAACAAAACACGAAGGCAAGGCAAGACAAGGCAGAAACTAGACAACATAACAGGCTAACAATAATCAGCAACGTGTGTATGGATGAGTGCAACCTTTATAGTGTCACTGATGGGAAACAGGTGTGGTGTGATAATGAGTTCCTAGGCAGGGGTTATGGGAAATGGAGTCCAGAGAAAACAAAGACGAGACTATCGTGACACCTATTTAACTATATTTTTGGAGATAAATTTGTACCCAGAAATGCAGAAAGTTTATGTTAGGGTGTCGTTTCTGGCTTTTTTTTGTTTGTTTGTTTTTTTGAGCTAGCTTTGAATAAAAAAAAACGTCTGTTTATGGAATCAATGGAATTACCCCCTTTCGATAGCTGAAAACGTGTGTGGGTATGTGTTTTGTTTTGCCATTTTTAAAGTATAAGTCTCTGATTTGGTTCTGTGAGTGTATTAGAGAGAATCTTGTTAGTAAATAGACTGCTGTGATATTTAATGCATGGGCACTTCTATATTTTCCTTTTCATTGACCTGTATTTGCGTCACTAATTTAGTTAAGTTTTGTCTTATGTGTAAATAATATTTATGGTTTACTATGTGTCTGAATTTGTATTTGTTGCCACTTTAGCATCATTATCTGAGTTCTATGGCTGTTTTTTTGTGTTATTTAATATGCCATACAGGTTGTGGCAAAGACTATGGTGTGAAATGAGAGCATGGCAGTGACATGGTATATCAGGAGCTTGCGTCCCGAGAGCTGCATAAACCTCTTGCCTAATCCTGCCTGGGCACTGCCTATACCTCCACACGCTCACACAAAGCTCCTGCCGCAATATTTAGGGAGCCAGGCATTCCCTGTTTATCTTCAATCCAGAGCCCTCAATGTTCTGTCCTTTAATGTCTGATGCTTCCCTCCTACAGTTGATCAAAGTACTATTTTCTAAATTTCAAGCTTTTTAACTTCAACGGTCTTAAGAGGGATGAGGCAGATCAAACTAAGACGATGAGAGAGGAGAAAAAAAAAGAGAGAATGAGAGAGAAGGGTAGAGGGAGAACATCTTTGTAGTCTCTTTCCTTTGTTTTTCCTCTCCTACTTTTATACTGGGCCGCTAGATAGGTCAGCTCTATTACCAATCCGCCAGCCCACAAATATTTAAAACAAATTGAATCGCACACCCAATACCCATCACAATTACGGGAGGCACAATAACTAAATTAGCAATTCAACACAATAATTGGAAATGCGGCTTGCGCGGTCCCGGCAGCCTCCCTGGAGGGCCCTGCTGATCTACGGAGGCACGTCAGTGCCGCTAATTCCACAGCTAATTACAGACGCACAGCAGAATGAAGTTGTTTGTCTCCAAATACCATTTTCAGTGTTTCAGAAAAAGAACAGAAAAAGAACAAAAAAAGAGTGTGTGTGGTCACGTTTGTTTGTGTCTTTTGTGCAATTTCTTGTTTGTTATTGTTGTTTAAAAGAAATCCGATAATGGTAATGACATTTGAAAAGAGACACTTAGAGCCATTTTTCCCTTTCTTTTCTATTAGGCTCAAAGTTCTGACCGTTTTATAATTTGTATTTTTATTATCATTATTATTAGTAGTATATTATTATTAATACTTACTGATATATTTTTGTTCGTGTTTTAATTATAAAAAAGTAATAATGCAAATTATTACGTGTGAAAACAGTTAATGTACTTTGAAAAGTCAACATCATGCAAAATTGAATATATATATATATATATATATATATATATGTGTGAGTGTGTGTGTGTGTGTGTGTGTGTAATTTGTTAATAACTTTTATTTTAAAGAAATAAATAAATGCTTTTAAATGCAAGTATGCATTAAATTGTCAAAAGTGACAGTTAAGATATTTATAAAAAAAAATCTATTTCAAATAAATGCTGTTCTCTTTCTATTCATTAAAGGATATATAACATATATAAAATTTGAAGTAGCACGACTGACTTTAACTTTTAACTTTGATAATAATAAAGTTTCTTGAGAACCAAAACAGCATATTAGAATGATTTCTGAAGGATCATGTGACACTTTGAAGACTGGAGTAATGGCTGCAGAAAATTCAGCTTTGCCATCACAGGAATAAATGAAATTTTGCAATATACCGAAATGGAAACGGTTATTTTAAATTGTAATAATATTTCACAATATTACTGTTTTTACTGTATTTTTAATAAAATAAATACAGCTTTAGTGAGAACACTGTAAAACAATCTGTTGTTATCTTAGGTGGCTGTCATTTCCACCTAAGTTATATTGAACTGACTTAAAATATCAGGTTGTATCTAGTATAACTGTTTTAAGTTGAAATTGGTTAAAATTATTTTCATGAGTTAAAGTAAACATGTTACTGTGACTTTTTGATCATATAATTTTTTTAGAGTGAACATAAACATAAAAAATCTCACCAACACCAACCAATGCCTCACTTAAACCATGCGTGATCTTGATATGCTTTTATAATCTGACTTCGCATTATATGACATTACAGTCACTGGCTGGCGGTCCCTCCTAATTAGTGGGCAAATTGGCCAAGCAGTCCCATCACAACGCCTGCCCATCAGAGAGCTTATTAAAGAGTTTTGCAGCTAGCTTTAAATCACCAACATCAGATCAGTGCACTCTGATTGAATGAACATTAATATCATATTGACTTGTCACTACGTAATCCGCAGCTTTATAAGCCTACATACTTTCATATATCATTACAACAGAGTCATAGAGTGGCCTCAGAAAAAGTATTTGGACACTTCTGAAGATTTCTGAAATTGCACTAGATGCAAAATACCAAACTAAGTGGCATTTGCAAAGAAATGCCCTTCTAAGAGGCATTTTTGCAATTACTGTTTTGCTTGAAAAACCAGTGTTATTATAAATATATATCATTGAGATACTATTATAGTTCTTATTAAAATTTTGAATTAGTTTTATTTTGTTGTGTTTTGTATTTTTTGTTTATAGTTTTTATTCATTTTTATTTCAGTTTTTATATACTTTCAGTTTTAGTTAAATATAATAATGTTTAAAAAAAATGCCACTTGAATTTGTTAATATACAATCTATTGTTTTATAAGCAAATTACTGGCCTGTACTAAACATCAAACTCTGCTTTCCATATCAGAACTTTAACATGGAATAAATTGCATGTTTACATGCATGTGTGCCGATTCTGCCTTAATCTGTAATCTGATTGTCCTGGGGGAGATAGGCTGCTAAAGTGCATAAACAAACATGAGGAATCAAATCTCTCTGTGTAATTAAAATCACACCCAGAGATGACAGGAAAAAGCACCCTGATTTTTGGAGTGGGGTTCTGCCATGAACACTGGTGCAGTTGTGAACTATAGAAAGAGAGAGAGAGAGACGGGGCCTTTTGGCAGCTGCCCTTCCCAGCTCATCCCTTCAGAATGGGGGACAGCAGACTGAATATTTTAATAGGATGGATGAGAGCACATCAGTGGAAGAGAGAGGATTCAATCAGGCGCCTCCGCCAGGGTATCATTTCAGTTTCATATGTTTCCCTTGACTTGACAGTACTTGAAAAACAATGACAGTGACCCAGTTGCAGGATTCTAATTAGTATTAGATATGCAACAGTTGAGATTAGAATGCAGGCTTCCTTTATGGCGGACGGGCTTTCTGATTACCCAAGCTGCACAAGTGTCAGGCCATGATAAAAGCGGGGAAATAGGGATCCAGATAAGGCATCGTCAGCAGCCGGCAGCACATCATTCCACTGGGGGTAATATTTATTTCTAAATACTTCTACTCTTCCTGCCATACATAAAGTTATTTTAATCAGCAGGGTGTTTTTTTCTCTAAGATACGGGCAAGGAATGTCTGTCTTTTCACGAGTACATGTGATTGTGTATCTGGTGAGATGAGAGAGTATATTACTGTATCTACCTAACACTGTATGTGCAAAAAAGATTGACTGTATCTGTAGTTCAAACAACACTGAGCACATCTCTGGTTCTTTTCAGAACTCTTCATTTAACTGTTCAGAACCTCCTTTTGAAGCCTTTATTTTTAAGAATCTACCAAGTGATGACAGAATTTTCATCTGGTTAAACTGTTCCTGTAACATGTAACCAAACTGTGATATAATTTAAGTAACCCAACTAAATCTCCTCCAAGAAATAATTTACATCAGCATGCTTTTTTTTTTTTTTTTTAAACCAGTTGTAATGCATGGTGTTGGCAGGAAGTACAGGACTGTGGAAGGTGGACACTCCACTGGCTTTTTTACAGTAATGTACCCTAAACACAAAACATAAGCGTCACTTTACCATGGTAACCTCCTGAATGCCAGAGACTACTTTCTGAATCCCAACATAACAAAACATTAGACATCTTCTCAAAAACAATTAAATTAACACCTATTAAACATTTACTATTCCTATCTAGTCCATTGCAAAGCATGGGAATTCAAAATCCTCTGTCCAGTTTCAGTAATGCTTGCTTCATGCCAACAGAAATTATTTGTGTGTAAACTATTCATGTCATACAAATAGATTAAGAAAACAGATTTAAATGGATAAATGAAATTGTTACAGAATGTTCAAGAATTGCCGAATTAGCTCATTTAAATTAAATAAATTGAGAAAAAAGCATTGTTTTTAAATTGTGTATTCATTTTGTGTATATTTTCTGTTTATTGTGTATTTAACATTTGTTTACCGTTTATGGACTGTGATTGCAGGACAACTACATAAGCAATCACATAGACAGACATGCACTACTGAGAACTGCAATAAACTTTGGTAGCAGTACATTTCAACTCTATATTTCAGTTCTGTATTTTTGTCTGTGATAATCAGGAAGAGATCCAATATCAAAAGATCAAAGATTTATATGATGAGCTTTAAACTTCATGTAATAGCTTAATTTCACGAAGAAACATTCTTAATTTCAGCTACTTTCAGCTTTTGAAACAAGAACATACTCACTGTAAATGACTATTCATAATATAAATAGCTTAATTTAATTCCAGAACATGCATGCTGTATTTTTGCTGTTTGATTGACTATAGTGAAAAAAAAATGTTGAAAGTAGAATCGAAAGCATCCAAAATACTTATTAATTTATTGAAAGGAGTCATCTTCATTCAGAAGATTAAAATAAGGATATTATTATGTGTTTTATGTATCGATTCGTAGTGGATATGTACACTTTCAATGTAAAAAGTCCATGTTTGTTTGGTACCCATGTCTTCACAGCTTGGCTGTTAGAAATGTCTGGAGACTGTTGGTTCACGCTGACACGTTCTCCTCGTTCTGGACCCTCCACCAAATCCCATTAACTCTCTCTCTCTCTCTTTGCTCAGTATTAGTCACAAGTCAAAGATCAGCAGCCTGGCCATTCTCTCTAATTAACCCAGCATATACACACTCGCTCATACACACACCTCACAGCAGATAGCAGCAGAGTGCTGGGATGTTGGGTCAGCTGAAAGTCCACAGAGCATTTAATTAAAACTTTCTGAGCATTCTGCCTAATGGCGCAGCTGCATGGAGTCCAGAGGCAGCTTCATTTGCCTGTCTGAGCTCAGGTCAGTGGCTTATGTTGTGACACTGCTTTAATCCACTGGACCTCCACTCATCTCAGTGGGCTTGACATCCCTCACCTGCAGTCTGCCCGTAGAAAGGTTAAAGGGGTCATATGATGTTGCTAAAAAGAACATTATTTTGTGTATTTGGTGTAATGAAATGTGTTTACGTAGACGTGGGGGAGTGTTTAAACGAGGCGTTTTAGGAGGGCGTGAACTATCTTAACTTTTATAAAGAATAACTCTTTGGGTTTGAGACTTTAGTCTTTGCAACTTTAGGGATCTTATCTATTCACGAACAGCTTGTAACACTCCAAAGAGAAAGGAAAACTTGAAATCGCATCATATGACCCCTTTAAACTAAATGGTTCTTTCGATGGTACATTTGTTGTAGAGGTAACCACCAGTCCTTATGACTGTCACAGCAAAATGAGTCTGTTTGCACTTACGGTATCTACACATGTAATCAGTGTGTATGTGAAAAACTCTTGACTGAAACTTTCTTTGGGATGTATGTGCTGTATTTTAGGCTCACTGATATTCTGATATGCTGTTATGCTCTATTATTAGAACACTAGATGGCAGTGTTGCACACATGTGCTCTCACAGCTCCACCATCACTGTCATATTGTACATGTAAACAATTGTTTGTAAATACCAGATACCAGGCACCACAAATTTAAAAATCAAGTATTACTTATTTATATATATATATATATATATATATATGTGTGTGTGTGTGTGTGTGTATGTATATATATTTATATACATTATATATATTAATCGTTTGTTGTTTTTATTAACATTTATAAATTTATATTACATTTTTAAACATTTTATATTATAAAAAGTTTGCATTCAGTATTTGTTAAATTGATATTGACATTTAAAAGGACAATCGAAAACAATGAAAGAAACACTGTTTCTATACATTTAAATTACTAAGCTGACAGTTTCATATATAGGCATTTAAAAACATTTTATTTACATTCATATTAATTTAAACGGCTCCTTAGAAATGATTGTATTATAAAACAGCACATAAATCACCTACCTATAATTCTGAGTTAGTCATTTCGTCCAGATAAATTAAAACACTGACAATGAAAGAAACTGAAAATATTTAGCTTTTCTCATCACCTGAATCTGTTCATGACATATGAGTATCCTATACTGCATGGCCATGGGGTTCCCCAAAATAAAAGAACCTGTAAATGGCTGGTGTTAATAGCTATAACATTCAGTCTACGTATATTTCAGTCGCTCTCATTAACACCAGCGTGCCTTAAAGGCTATTTTCACACTCATTTGTTTTTATGAGTGAGTTTCACTAAACTCCTGCTGTGACATTGTTATAGGAAACGAAACAGTCATTGGCATTTTCATAATTTAAGTCATTAATGTCAGACAAATGGACAGAGAGAGAAAGAGGGAGGAGAGAAACAAATTAGATGATGCTGGTATTAACCACTTCATTTATTGAAATAACATTCAACTAATATTTTTTTTTTCTTACACTGATGTAGCTGCACCACTCTAGTTTTGTGGCCCAATTTATTAGGTTTGAATCAAATACCTGGATGTTTGAACTACAATAGTGTGCTAACACCCAAGACCTTGGTATTCTTCCAGGTGCCTTTTCTTTCCTCTCCCTCTCATGGCTCCCTTGATCTCTCTTTTTCTTTCCATTCCTCTGTCTTTGTTTTTTGCTCTGTTGTCTCTGGCTCACATTGTGCACAGTAGGTCAGATGAAGGGCGTTCAGGCCTATTCAGCTTGCTCAGGCCCGAGGTTTAAATAACACCCAGAGCCCAGTGACCCTGCACAGATTTTGGCTCAGCAGCCAATGGCTAGCACAGCTACCTGTAATACTCCAATACAAGTACAAACGCACCTCTCTAGCCCTCTTTCACTGTCTCCTTTCGCATCTCGATTAGGTTCTTGTCTTTCTTTATATTTCATCTCACATGCACACAGACACAGTGCTTTCTTCCAAGCTATTTTTTTCCTACACAATCAGACTAACTTTTTTTGCCTAGCAGATGATAAAACTAGGTAAAAAAATCCCATTGGTTTTTCCATGGAAATATTTTGAAATTTGGACAGTAAGCTACCACATAGTCAAGTCAAGTCACCTTTATTTATATAGCACTTTTAACAATACAGATTGTGTCAAAGCAACTGTACAGCATTAATTAGGAAAATATTGTGTCAATAATGCAAAATGACAATAGTAAACACTCAATTTTCAGTTAAAGGCAGTTCACCATTGAATTCAGTGATGTCATCATCCAGCTCAGTTCAGTTTAATAACATAGAAACCACCCAAAATCCTTGTATGCCCTTGCATACAATCGAGCACTTTAGCAACTGCACATCAACACCCTGGCAACCACCAACATCATTCTACCAACCTGCTGGTGAGTATTTATTCAGCATTATTCTGCTGAAAAAGATGAAAATGACTTAAACCAGCATAAGCTTGTTTGCTAGTCTTAGCTGGTTTGGTCTGACAGCCTGGCCATACTGGTGTTCAGCTAGTTTAGCTAGGGGACTGGGCCAAAACCCCTCTAAAAATCCAGCCAACAGACCAGGCTGGGAGACCAAATAAAATCAACACACACACACACACACTCATAGAGTCAGTAGGCCATGTCATTCTCCATGCCGCCTCCCATTGAGATGTGCTGAGAGGTTCCAGCTGCTACCCCGCAGGTCACCCGCTCCGGCTCTTACTCAGACAGTTCAATGACCGCTGCAATATTTACGCAATAGATCACAATTATTACTGTAGTGTATTGATCATATGTAGATGAGGCTAACCTTGTGCATGGATCAGTGAGGGAGGTTAGCGAGAGCTCCGCACCCTCCCTGCATGCTGAACGTGGGTTATCGCCTCCCACTTTAGCTCTGCAAACACATTGATGCTGAAATCTCACATTTGTTCGCTCAAACAGTGATAAAGATCTTTTAGGTCAGGGCATATTGTTTCTGCTTAATATTTATATTGCTCAGTATCTCTGAGATCATAACAGAGGGAGATTGTTATCAGTGTAGCAGTCTGTTGCTCTTGTTTATTTATTTATGTATTTATTGTTATCACTGTATGCTTCTGTTGCTCTTGTTTTTTTTTATTATTTTATTTATTATTATTATTATTTTTGTACCATGTTACAGTTAGAATGGTATTTTCTGCTATATATTCATACTACATTATTACATTTAGGGTTGGAGAAACAAGAACTGGTTCTAAGGCTACTCGGATGTAAGCTTTTGCCAACGCGGGCAGAACATTGTACTAAAAAATTCCGAATAGTCCTACTATTCAGCGTGAAGTATAGGCCTACATCGTGACCAGTGGTATCCGATTCTTAAGCGAATGACTCTTATGAGCCGGTTCTTTTTAGTGAATTTATTCATTTTTTAATTTTTAATCAATTTATTAATTTTTTAGTGAATCATATAGGCATGCCGTGCACTGAAATTAGTGCACTAAAGGATGCTCTAAAGCCCAATATATAAACATGCCCATAAAAATGATAGTAAAGTAGCCTACAGTGAGTGAGAGACTTGCAAGATTACTTTTACAAATAATTGCAACAACATTTAAAAATATTTCAATACTAAAATTATTATATTTTTTTCTATTTACTCTACATTTACATTGCTTAAGGCACATATATTTTGACAAATATTTTTGTCCCGTCAGTACGAGGACAAAACCATGAAAAACAACTTTTATTCAAATAATGAATGGATTATATATGGATGTTGCCTAGTCTAGAAAGAGTACTCCCATTATCATGACTGTCACTTCAGTTCATCACGATCTCACTAAGTTCCATTTATAATCAAAAAGCACTCTACACTGCACAGTCATTTTTTTCATTTACATATTGTCTACACTTTGTTAAAATGAGAGGATTTGCGAGCGTGCAGAACTGCACTGAACAAAGGGTGCTTCTCAAACGGAAGGCTGCATCCTACGAAGGCTGCATTTCTCGGCTGCCACATCATCAAACGTCCGCTGAAGCCAAAGCCATCTCAATCGGAAGGATCCTTGGAAGGCAGCCAACGTTTCGCGTCCTTCATTCAGCTGAATTTGAAGGATGCATGGGATGTATCCTCCGCGACCTTCAATCACCCACAATCCTTTGTATACCCATTCCATTTCATGGAAATAAAAAAAAAGACAAAAATAATGTTTTCGAACATAAAAGGATAGATGTTATCTTTTATTTTGGTGTAAATTACTTACTAAATGCTAAACTGCCAATAATTTAAGCCACAGGGAGACTAGACGACTGTGATTCATTGTATTGTGTTAATAGAAAGCTAAATAATACAAAGATTTGTAATACAAAGTATTGCCTCATTCTAGCGTTTAATGCCGAGGAGGACTCTAGCCTACAAGACTCTGACACTGAACTAGGAAAGACGCAGCCTCGGTAGGATGCAGCCTTCCGTTTGAGAAGCACCCAAAGACTCCTCTGATTGGCTATCAAGAAATCAACAGATATGTCTGTGATTCGCTACATTATTTAACTGGTACAAAACAAAGAAGCCTTTGACGCTCTCCTGATCGCAAACACACACAAAAAATCTGTTCATGCTATTATTACACCTTCAACTGAGGGTGCTCTTTCTTTCGTTTGAAGGTACAGTAGCACCCCCGTCGAACCGGGTCTGGCCGTGCAACCAGTGAAGTGAGCTAATGACTCAAATTAACCAGGAATTTTAAGTGATTAAAAAGTATCCCCCGGAACACGATTTTTACCGGGAGACCCCTTGAAACGTGGTTAGTTTGGGCTAGTTTTGAGTAGCAATTGGGCGGGTTTTGTTATGAAAACCTGGCAACCCTTTCCATCAAGCAGGTAACGTTATTATTGCTAACATAGCGGACTCATTGAAAAATACATTCATCATCTGTATTAAAGAGAAAATAATCACTTCATCCGATGTTTAAGTGAATAAAATAGCCTTGACAGCCTTACTTACTGGAGTGCCACAACTATTGGCTTTGTTCTCTCTCACCGGACTTGTGTGTGTGTAGGTGATGTAAAAGAGGAAAGCAGGCATTTGGACCAAAGCACTGTGAGGCAAGGTAGGGGAGACTCAAAATGTTTCTAAACTTAAAATGCATTTTTGCCCCATTTGTGTTGTTTTACTACACTGTAATATCGAATTAGTTGGGCTTACTTAAAAAAAGCATGCAAACCGATTCCCTTGAAAAAACTAAGTAAAGTGAAATAGGAATAGTATGTTGTACTGACAAAAGCTTATGCCGAGTTCACACTGCACGATTTTCAAACTCGTCGGATCGCCGTTGTTTTCACACTGCGTGACTATCTGGGGTAGCATTCAGTTGCTGCTGTGTTCACACTGCATGATGGATCGGCGACAGGGGGTTTCACACTGCATGACTTCACAATAGGAAGAATCGCCGACAGCTCTGTCTGGTCCGCAAACTACGTTTCACAATAAAACACACGCGAGAAGTGATAAGGAAATAACGCGAGAACCCGAGTGCGTCAGACCGGAGTTCTCCAGCTTAGTATAGCTACTCACTGACTCCCAGAGTGCATTGCGGCAGAATAAATTATGCAGTTGCTTTGTTTTACAGTTGTTGATTTCATTTGGCAATTTTATTTGCTGTCTTGTGTCAGTAGTAGCACAACAAAAAGAGCAAATAAAATGGTTATTGTTTCAATTAATGAAAACAAGTGAAATTGAATTGTTACCATTGTTGTGATTCATGTGCTGAAAGTTTAAGTCTGTGTGTGACTTTAGCATATTACCACACACTATTTAAGGATTATATAAACCCAATTAAAAGCATCTCAAGGTATTTATGACAAATTAAAGTCAGATAAGCTCATTAATAAACACACACAACAAAATACACTAATGCTTTAATTATAAGACAAATCACCTTCTAAACGCAACCGATTTATTATTTTTCTTCCCTTGAAATCAAATAACTCTGACTTCATGATGCATTGATGTATTAACAGAAAAAAAATTATAGTAACAAAAATTAAGTTCCAAGTGCCCAACCAAAGGGAAAGCTAATCACTATAATGGTGAGTAAAAAAAAACACATTTTAGGAAAATCAACATCAATTTATGAAGTTAGCTTATGTGATGTTCTCTCAGATATTTCAGTTGTATTGGAAATTCAACATTCAAGATGACTTTGGGAAACGAGTAAATGCAACTAGTGAAAGATAACTGCAGACATGGAGGAAATGGGTGAAAAGTCTATTAAGACTCTTTTTCTTTTCTTCTTCTTCTGTTGTTATGTTGCACATTAGCAACATATTAGTGCACTGCTGCCTCTCACTGGTGTATTAATGTCATTGGTTCCTTTGTGGCTACTTCAATATTTTAAGTAAGTGTCACTCAAAACAGTAAGTAAATTGTTTTATTTGCCTTGAAAGTAGCTGTAACTTAATAAAACCTAGTAAGTATAACAACTAAGTAAAGATAACTAACTAAATCTAAGTAAGGTAAACTATTGGATTTTACAGTGTACTTACACAATTATTTAAAGTATAAAACATTGTTATTTACAATGCACAGTGTGGTTTTTAATCATATATTTAGGGGGGACAACCCTCAGATGACCCCGACCCCCCCTGGGATTTCGGCCTATGCGTACGAGTGTTTGACATGCTGTGTTTTTGTGATGTTTGTTGGGAGTGAGCCAGCGAGGCGCGAAAGGGCGTGATGAGTGTACAATATGCTTTATTTTTGTAATTCCCCTAATTATGACACTAGTAGCGCAGAGACTGCATACTTCATCTTTAATAAAATATATAAAATTTTTGTGAAAAAAAATCATAATTTTATTAACGCCTTTAGT
>NW_015539870.1:1358774-1359850 GCF_001515605.1 Sinocyclocheilus anshuiensis
TTTTGTAAATGAGCTTCACTTGTGTAAAATACCTTTTGGCTGGATCTGTGGTAAGTCTCAGTGGTAACTCTGGCAGTGTGAGAGAAGTTGATTTCCTGTCAGCGCTGTTCTCAACAGATGTCTGGCTGAGAGGGCACAGGCAGTGGGAACAACACTCTATCTCTACTGCCACGGCACTGGGCACTGTCTGCCACCAGCGCCCCTTGCCCACTTCAGTCAATCACTCAACCATTTGTCAAATCATTCCCCTTTGTTTTGTCTGGCCCACCATCTTGGTCAAGAATTTTCTGTCCTAGACCTCTGCTTCATTGTCCTCTGTTCATTGCAGAGATATAACAGACTCACTTAAATGTGGGGTAAGCAATTTTTAAAAAATGCTGTAGAAAACTGATTCGGGCCGACTAGCAAAACAAACTTAATCAGCAGTAAGGGGCATGTCTAATCATGATGTGGAGGAGAGAGCGTTCAGTGCACATGACGGACATTAGCGAGCCGAGCGACAGAAAGATAGAGATGGCGGATAAAAAACAAAAATATCAGATCAGCTTTCCAGCGCTGGAGAGAACTCAAGGAGCGGAAGGCCTGCGATCGGACGCCGAGGTTACTTTGTTTCTTCTCGATAGGTGAGTAACACCGTGTCTGCACCGCAACAACTAAAGTCTGTCTAGTCTGTCTAAAGTCTGTCTAGCGACTGTAGAAAATCATTCGAAATTTGTGTCAATACGTCATGAATAGAACGCAGCAGCAGTTTTCTGTCGGGGATTTGTCGTGTCGTGCCGGGCAGCATCCAGTGTAGACCATATATATATGTGTATATATATGGTGTAGACAGCATCACTGATTATAATGAGTTCTACAGGTGCATCTCAATAAATTAGAATGTCGTGGAAAAGTTCATTTATTGTTTCTCATTTTCCTCTTCACAATAGATTCATAGATTCTCTATGGGGTTCAGGTCTGGTGAGTTTGCTGGCCATAGATTCTGTATGAATTTTCCCAAATTCATAGATTCTCTATGGGGTTCAGGTCTGGTGAGTTTGCTGGCCAGTCAAGCACACCAACACCATGGTCATTTA
>NW_015539870.1:1361543-1389974 GCF_001515605.1 Sinocyclocheilus anshuiensis
AACTACTTAAGTCTGTGTGCATTGAATTTATTTAATACACGAGTTTCACAATTTGAGTTGAATTACTGAAATAAATAAACTTTTCCATGACATTCTAATTTATTGAGATGCACCTGTATAGTATTTTGTTGCGACGCGCCACTCGCGTCCGGTGTAGACACGGTGTAACATTGGTTTTGCTTTGTTTCACAGAACTAATCATTGCCTGGGTTGCGTACGTATGTGTGGGGTGGAGCTATCAAAATAGGGTCGAGACCCTTTTGGGGTAGGGGCGTGTTTGTTTTGGTGATTTCAAATGTCAACATTGGCTACCAGAAATCCCTTACCCCACCTCTAAAGCCTTCTTTTGTTCTGCAGACGTTTTCCTCTTTTGTTTTTTATCCGCCATCTCTATCTTTCTGCCGCTTGGCTCGGCTAATGTCCGTCTTGTGCACTGAACGCTCTCTCCTCCACATCATGAGTAGACACACCCCTTACTGCTGATTGACTACAAGTTTGTTTTGCTAGTCGGCCCGAATCAGTTTTCTAAAGCGTTTTTGAAAAATCGCTTACCCCACCTTTAACTGCTTCCATTGACAAGATGTTTGCAGTAATGATTTCTATGTGGCACCATAGACCTTAGTCAGAATTGAGAACATATTAAATTGGACAAAATCAAGGCTATAAGCCAGTTTCTATGTTGTTGTTTTTTTGTTTGTTTTTTTGCAACAGCTAGAAGAACAATTTCTGGCCCTTCAAAAGAAGCAAGAAAGGTTTTTAAATGTTTTTTTTTTCTTTGTACCATAAAGAACATTGTATGAGAAAAATGATCTTATATAGTCCACAGAACTTTTTATGCAGTGGGATGGATTTTAAAAGTACTTGTTGGAAGCATAAATACATTTTTTAATTTTATTGACAGTCCAGATATTTACATTTTTAAATTAAAATATATAATATAAACTTAAAGCAAAACATAAACTGTACATAGGTTGCTTGCAATGTTTTGCTTGATTAATTATAATACTATTCGAAATCCAGTATCATAACAAGTTTAAATGAACCAGTTCAGTGTCAATGAAAGGGTACCTGAGCCTTTCTAAAATGTAGATAGAACAACAAGAAAGGTTGAAAAACACAATATAGAAGTGAATGCAGGCTGTTTAAAATGTCATACTGTTGTGTACCTGTGAAACTTTCAGCAGATAAAACATTGAAAATACAGCTTTCCTCAAATGTTCAGTTGACAAAAAACTTGTGAAAGTTTGATGTGACCTTAAATCAGTGCAACATGTGGTATGGACTCTATTTACAACAATTTTAACCTAGCTTTTATTCACGTCTGAATAAGTACGCCATCTACTCAGTCACATAAAGAAGAAAGTTTTCAGCCTAGTTTTTGTGTCTTTTCACATTCTAATTCATCTCAGCCTAAACAAATTGTCCTTCCAATGTAACATCAATGACACAGCTTACTATATTGTTTGAGCTGACAAGGAGTGGATGTAGATGTAGCTCCATCAATAAACCTCAGAGTGGATACACGTCAGGATCAATGCAAGAAATGGAATATTATGACTATTATCAAGAAATAGATTATTATATTGAAGGTGAAAAATATTTATTTTCATTTTGTTGAGTCAACACTAGCACCTTATGCTCTTGTCGTCATTCAGGAAAGCAATATTGTTTCAATGCTCTCTCATACATGTGAAAAACACTCACAGTGCATTTCTCTCTAAATGCACACTGCTCGTGACGGATCCTTTAGATGTTAAAGTGGGATGATACCACATCTGACACTGTTTCAATGGACCTGAAAGACTGTTGAGAGGTGCTTGTTTGAACAAAAGTCCACTTGAGAGAATTTCCTGTTTTGTGGAGCCGCCTACTCAAAAGCCTCCATTAAAAGCAGCAAATATGTATCTGTTGTTTGGTTCGATGGCACGACATTCACATTTATTAGCTTTTCTGGAGCATCAGAACTGAGGGAGGAATGTGTGCACATGAGCGAGCAACCGGCTTGTGAGGAGGTCCAGGTGTTCAGCATAGTGTCCAGGTGCATCTACATATTTGTTTGTCTTTAAGTATGCTTGGAGAACCATATCCATTAGCATCATACTCTCATATCCTCTTGTATGATTTCCCTGGAAATCATCTGAACCACCCAAGACAAAAGGAGACCTCAAAAAACTGCAGCCTATCTCCACCACGTCACTATTAATCAATGTGAATTAAAACCCATACCAACAGTTATGATTTATGAATATATTATAGGGCTAATTGGTATTCTGTAGATCATGTTTGTTATAAAACATCCCTGTGGAGGACTAATGCTTCAAACATGGTACCTAGAACCACATGTGAGAGAATTTTAAGAAACGGTCACTGAAAAAAAATAAATAAATGATTGACCACTAATCTGAGAACCTTTCTTTCATTGTCTATATTGGCTACAAATGTGATAGACATGCTGACAAAAAGCATGTTTTGAACCAGTGTAAGCTGGGGTTTTCTGTACGTGGCTGGTTTGAGCTGGTCTAAGTGGTTTCCAAACCTGGCCAGGTTGGTCTTCAGCTAGTCACTAAGACCAGCAGAACTACACAAATCATGCCTTAATACTAAAAAAAGGGCTCATCCTAACCAGTATAAGACCAGCAGACATCTTTAGGTTGTTTTAAAATGTTTTAGTTTTTTTTCTGAAGGGAAGATCACAAATTGAAGAAACAGATGCCAAAAGGAAAGACAGTTATGAGCCCTTTGAAAAAGACTGGAGTAAAGGTAATATTTTATCTATATCTGTAGATGTTATGGACCTGATAACTCTAATGGGAAAAAAAATCAGGTTTGCTGGTCTTACATCTGTTATAATCTGGTCTAGATGGTCTGGTGTTTAGCTGGTTTAGCTGGTCTATAAAGTAAACCATGTTAGGCAGTGTTATTTTATTTTTTATATTATAATATTTATTGATTTTTTTAAATGAGCTTTTATTTGTATATTTCCAGTTTCCATTTTAATTTTAGGCTTTAGTAATTTTATGTGCTTTTTTCATTTTATTATTTTTTTTATATTTCTGTTTAGCTTTCATTTATTTTTTATTTCAGTTTTAGTTTACTTAATTTTAGTATTTTCAACTTGTTTTATTTCAGTTAGTTTCCAAGAGAACAGTTCTATTTTTTTTAGGTTTCTTATATCTTATATTTATAGTTTATTTTATTTCAGCTTTATTTCAATTATTAAAAAAACTATTTTTTAAGTTGTATTAAAATTAACACCACTTAGGTTGGTGTAAGTTGTTGTAGTTGTTTTTTTCTCTCAGTAGAAAAGATGCCAAAGTGAAGAAACAGATGTACTACAAGAGACTCATCTAGACCAGATCGCTTTGTTAGAAATGAAGAGACTGTTCCTACACTGCACTGCACCTAAAATGTTCTTGTAGGTTCATATCTGATCTAAATGCAGTGGCTCTTGGTGAAATCCAATCATCTGGTATGTTAGATTTTGATTATTTCTTCTCTTGTGTAACTTTCTCATACCCAGAAAGAGACAAAATAAGCAAATAGGAAGCATGCACTGATTGTGATGTAGGTCATTAACTCTTATTCGTTTTTATTATATATAAGTATCATTCATCTGGAAGGTTTAACAGCCGTCCACTCTGGGAAGGGAGGGTTCAGAGCAATGAGCATACAGTATATATAAAGAGACATCTTTTGGGGTATAAAAAATTACAGTGGACCGAGGCAGTGACAGATCACTGACGGCACTGAGGAATGGTGATCTGATAAGAGATGGAAGGCTGAGGAATGGGCCAGTGGAAGAGAGGGGCAGGTGGAATGCCTGATGAACAGTATTAATCCCTTTCTCGCCACCCGTTATCCTTCATGCCACTATGGTCAGCAAGTGCAGCCGAATTTAGTCTTGAGGTGTAAGGGGAGTTCACACTGTGGCTGCCATCTATAAGTTTCTGATTGAGATGAAAAGGGAATAATGGACCGCATTCGTTCTTGACAAAGCTATTGACTTTCAATGCTTTATATTACACTTAAATGCATGCAGGAGCATTGCTAACTGGGTCAATGCAGATGTACTGAGAAACTTCAAGGACACTTTGGGTTTTATCTGCATGGATGCAGCTCAGTGGCAGTAAAAACAGAGTTATAGCAACAAGCACAAACATTCAGTGTGCAATAAACTGATGGATATAGAGTCTGTTTATCCACCATGAGAGAAGAAATATTCTTTTTATACTAGCAGATAATGGAGCTTTCCACTGTAAAGCCTGTTGTTTAACTGCATTAAAGAGGCAGAAAGTATAGAAGTGCATAAATGCATTTATACAACACACTTTTATTCTGGTCCTTGAATTTGATTGGCAAGTGCACCGATATAGAATATAGCACTGGAACGTTTTTTACGGTTTTATTTAATTTACACCAGTAGATGGCGATAAGCAATTGTCTTTGTAAGTGAGTCAGTGACTCATTCACTCTGATTCGTTCAAACACACTGATTCATTCAGGAATAAAATAAGTGACCCTCTTTATGAGTAAATTTCTTGAATCATTTGTTTACTCGATTCAGTTCAGTTGTGAACTAAACAAGTGACTATCTCTATGAGTAAGTAACTGAATCACTTGTTCAACTGATTTGTTAAGAGAAATTAATGGATCAGAGGCATGTAACAGTTCTGTTGTGGCATTGTTTGGATATTTTCGTTGGGGGAGCAAAAATAGCTAGTTGTTTTTATTGTTGGTGGTTTATTGAATTTTAATCTCTGAATGTTAGAAGAAAAAATAACTTTTAGATATCAATCTGCATATGTGATGGGCATCGGTTATGATCATCTTTGGTAATTCCTTTTAAGGAATCTTGAGTAAAACAGCTCCATATTTAACAAGGCACATACAAAAGACCCGAACCGGAAGCGATGCAACCAGTTTTACAGAATATGGGAGTTTGTTGCGCATAACCCCTATTACAGACTTTGTGGCAACAACAAAATAGCATCCCTTTTAAGTATCTGTACACAAACAGTTTTGCTAAGGGTCCGGGAAGAGACATTTATGTGACCAGGCCTTAGATAAGATAAAAGCCTGTTTGCATACATACGCAATGTCACAAAACCTTCACAAAATGTCATTATTTATAAGGTAGCACGACTGCATAACAGCAATTAGTGATTTGTTCAACTTTTACCTTTGCGGTAAAGGGGGCTGATTCAGAGCTACTGAAAACTCCATCATTCACTGCGATGCATTCTAAGAATCAATTAAGGAGGAAAACGAACACTGCCTGTGACCTTTCAGATGGGGAAATTAAAAGAGCAATTCTTGCTCATGGGAAAATAATTTAAATGTTCTTTCTCACCTTGAGTGGCAATGCTTACCCTTTAATTATACGTACATAAAGTGTTAGCAGCTTGTGTTTATCTGGTGCTCCTAATAAATGAACAACTTAATTTTCTCTCCATCACATGTGTGACTGACTGTACCATGTGAGTTCTAATAAACTGTTTTTCCATTCTGTCATTCCTCTACCTAGATGAGAATAATCTTTTGAGCCGAATGGAATCCATTTTGTTTGTGTATTGCATACTGTATATTGTTTGTAATTGTCAAATTAATGTCAAGCTTTTGTGGCCAGACTCAGCCTCGAGCAAAGGATGCAATTTGTGTTAAAATAGACTTTGCGATTGATCAATCTGCTTTTGAACCATCTACTTTCTTAAAATCCCTAAATCGATTCTCTACTCTATGCCAGTGTTTCCTACAAGGCAGTTTACCACAAAATATTGGCAAGAAAACAAGTCTTTCCATTGAGTTGTCCTCACGAGCTGCACATGACTAGTGTAGTCCGATTCACCAACAAATTTTTCTTATGAGCCGGTTCTTTTTAGTGAATCAAAAACCTACACCGCAACCTGTGTAGTCCGATACATGAACAAATGATTCTTTTAAATTGATTCTTTTAAGTGAATCAATGGCATTAGTGATAGTACTTCAATCAGTCAAAAAGACACAAATTCTGTTACCATTTGAATCAGTGGAACCCTCACTGAAGCTTCTAAAAGATTTTATAAAAGCAATTTTTTTATAGTATTTCATGGTACACAAATGCAGATGTTCACAGAGCTTTTTGGTTGTTTTTAGAGTTTTTGGTTGTTTTTATTATGCAACTGAACTGCATAGTTTGGGCATCATGTTTCACATTTTATTATTTGCTACATTTTCTCTAAATAATCCTTTAAATTTTGGTTTGTATCTCAACAAACCCTATAGTATGAACACTTGGAAAATACAGCATGAGTCGTATGGGATCATTCTGAGATGCTTTTGCAAGTTTTTCTTTGAAACTCGAAGCTAGACATAATGCATTAGAACAACATTAGGGTGAGTTAATATTGACTGAATTTTCTTTTTTAAGGGTGAACTATCCTTTAAGAATTTTTTGTCTATGTTCCAAAATGGACATTATAACTGAAATATTTCAAAATGAATCTGAACCAAGAAGGACAGAATGCTTGCAGTTGATCTGAATTAGAATAATCTGCTTTCATACAGCCCGTGGAAACCAGGAAAGATGCGGGGAACCCTTCCTTTCCCTATCTGAGTCCTGAAATCATAGATTAACAGTCTGATAGGCAGATAAGGATGTAACGCATAGTTTTCTTTCAAATATAGAGCTGAACACATCAGCTCCTTTCTCTCTCCTCAAATGCATACCCAGCTCCCCGACCTGTTCCACCCTGGATTAGTTCTACTATCGTTGGGTGTTTAGCCTGTGGTTCTGCTGGGTAGAGGCGGGAAGTGGGCGGAGGGGGTGAAGCTGATATCTCTGGTTCTGTTCTCACTTTTGTTTAGGGAGCTCTCCAAGGAGAGGAAGGTGTGAACAAACACTTCTGTTTATTCTTACCGAGTGCGCCATCGGAAATGCAGCGTATGGAGATTAGGGAGGATTCTTGTTCTCGTCTAAAGCTTTAGCGATTTAGTACGCATTCAGTGATGAATATACAATCATGACAAAATAATTCTGAAATGAGAATACAATGTGGCTATGAAGAAAATAAAATATGAAAAACAGAGAAATACATCTTTGCGTTTCTTTTTGCTTAGAAATGTAAAATTAGACTAAGAAGCTGTTTCATAGCCCGCTGTGGACCGCAGACTTCCTCTTCCACGCCATATATTTTGAAGGTGAGAGAGTTTCTCAAACATATCTACACTATACAGTGACAACAGCTAATGATTTGTGAGCCAACAATCTGAAATCCCATCAGTCTGCAGGGCTACCCTTAAAACCTAGTGTTGGCAGCCCGCTGTAATTCCAAGCAGAGATGCTATTCCATTCTCTCTCTCTCTTTCTCTATATCACCCTCTCGCTTTTCAACGGCTGCTGTTTTTTCTTCTTGTCTCTCAGTTTCTACTTCTCTTCCCCCTGTAATTTCTTCAGGTCTGGAATCTAATGCACCTGCAGAACGACAAGTTTATTATCACCAGAACACAGAGAGCTTTTCCTCTGCCATGTTTATCTGACCCTTTCCCAAAATTTCAGTGGCAGCCAATCTATCAGTTTATCACTGCTACTTCATCACCGTCACTCCTGGCAGCTAAATACAAGCTCCAAATCCGCTGCTACACACATCTGCGCCATTGTAAAGCTGACGTGTGGCAGGCTCGGTAAACAGGGTTGCCTGGGGCCAAGCACAATAAAGCTCTGGTTTCTCGCAGAGCCTGGCTCGCTGCTCTCTGCAGGGACCACAACTCAGCCACCACACATGAGCACAGGGACCTGGAAGTACACCTGCACACATGTACACACACATGGCAGCTAGTCGCAGTTAATGTGCCAGCTTGAAATCACACCGCATATCTCTTTTGGTGGTGTTTTTGCTAATTGCATTCGCCACCTGACTCATATCAGGCTATGGGGCCTCTGAAGTGACATTTGCAGAAAAAAATCCAAGACTTTTGCATATGCACGAGAAACGTCTACATGTACACAGAGAACATTAGCATGACCTCACATTACCAATTGCATATATCTAGTTTTTCTGAAGGTTGCTTTGGATAAAAGCATCCAGGCCAATGACAGAGTGACAACGAGTTTCTGCATGTTGGTTGGATAACATGATTTTGTTGGTCACATTACATGACTGTGATTTTGTGTAATAAATCAGTTTTGCATATATTAATAAGCACAAAATCAGTATGCATGTTCAACCAACAAACTACAATGAGTTAGAAGAACTTAATTTGTAACAAACATATGTGACCGTGGACCATAAAACCAGTCTTAAGTGTCAATTTTTCGATATTGAGATTTATACATAATCTGAAAGCTGGGTAAATAAGCTTTCCATTGATGTATGGTTTGTTAGTATAGGACAATATTTGGCCGAGATACAACTATTTGAAAATCTGGAATCTTAGGGTGCAAAGAAATATTGAGAAGATCGCCTTTAAAGTTGTCCAAATGAGGTCCTTAGCAATGCATATTACTAATCAAAAATGAAGTTGATATATTTACGGTAGTAAATTTACAAAATATCTTCATGGAACATGATATTTACTTAATATCCTAATGATTTTTGGCATCAAAGAAAAATCTATAATTTTGACCCATACAATGTATTTTTGGCTATTGCTACAAATATACCCGTGCAACATAAGACTGGTTTTGTGGTCCAGGGTCACATATTTTTAAGTTGATTACTCAAAAAAAATATATAAGTTGCTCCAACTTAAAAGATTTGTGAGGCTGGAACCAATTTATATGATTTTTTCAATTCAAATCCACATCATAGCACAATCCATCCATCACAGCACATGGTAAATGTAACTTATTTAGCATGTATATTTAGTGAACAAGAAAGATGTTACTTGTCACTGACATTAGCACAGAGTCAATGTACTGTTTACCTTCATGTGATCTACTCTTCAGCACAAACATAACAGCATTAAACACTAACAGGTCTTTCCTTCACTTAAAAAACAAAAAACAAAAAAAAAAAAACACAAAAGCACATAAAATAAAACTAATTTAAATTTTGTACTCTTCATATACAGTCCTAATTAAAGCATGCTGGGAACTAGATATATAAATATATATATAAATAAAATATTTAATCTTACTTTCTGGAATATTTAAGATAACAGATTAACAAAACAAATCAAAATTAAAAATCGAATTAAAAAATATTTTATTTTGTTGCCCCAGAACAACGATATGCAGTATAGATAGTAAATCACAGAGAAAAATCTAATATTGTCATAACCTTTATTAGGAAAATCAAGGAGGAACTGGTACTCTTTTCAATTGAAAACGTGTTTCAAATATTTCATTATGGCATTTGACTCTTAAAATACGTCTTAACAAGTAACAAGTATTTTAACTGAATTAAACTTTGTCAGTCCATATACACACACACATCAAACAGTGGTAGTTTTCTTTTTAAAAACACTGTAGACCATGTTTACCATATACCAAGCAGTTGATTGTGAAGTAATGATTGTGTAGTAGAGGTGGGCATTACACTACCTGCATTTAGCTTTTGGAGTTCCTTTGCAGCCTGGTACCCTGCACCTGCCCTTCTTCTCACTCATGATGATCCAGTGGGCTGTAGCATCCCACTGGTATCATTAGCATGATATTGCGCTGAAAACTAGTCTGTAAAAGTAAAATTTTTTTTTTTATTATATTGTGCGCAAATACATGTAATGATATGTGATAACATCCAAACACATTGTCAGCGAAGACCTCCTTGAAAAGTACCCCTTATCACACAACGTTGCCCTGAGGCAACAAAAAGAAAAACTGAATTTCTGAACATGCTAAATAAAAAGAAAGTGAATATATATATACACACACACACACACACAGTTTGTCATGTTAAATAAGATTACTAAAGCAAATAATCTTACCGTCTTCTCACACCATGTGCTCTTGTGACCACATGTCAGAAAAGGAAGTCCTGCCTTCAAATGATGCTTGATAGTGACTCACACACCTTATTGGACTGTTCCATAATAATTATTTGACCATTTTGATAGGTTGCAATTATTTAAAGAAACATGTACTGGAAATGGGGCTTAAGAAAACTTTCTGTTGGCAACGCTATGCAGTAGACACACACACACACACACACACACACACACAGGAAAAAAAACAAAAACAGAATCACTGAGTTGTCAGTATTTTGTTGAACCACCTTTTGCTTTAAAACCTTCTGGAGGGGAAGTCGTGGCCTAATGGTTCGAGAGTTGGACTCGTAACCCAAAGGTTGCGAGTTTGAGTCTCGGGTCCGGCAGGGATTGTAGGTGGTGGTAGTGAATGAACAGCGCTCTCTTCCACCTTCAATACCACGACTGAGGTGCCCTTGAGCAAGGCACCAAACCCCCAACTGCTCCCTGGGCGCCGCAGCATAAATGGCTGCCCACTGCTCTGGGTGTGTGTTCACTGCTGTGTGTGTGCACTTAGGATGGGTTAAATGCAGAGCACTAATTCCTAGTATGGGTAACCATACTTGGCCACATGTCACGTCACTTTCTTTAATTACAGCCTTTAGTCTGTTGGGATATGTCTCTACTAACTTTGCAATATTTGCCCACTCTTCTTTGCAGAACTGCTCAAGTTCAGTTAAATTTTATGGTGAGCATTTGTGGACTGCAGTCTTCAAGTCATTCCACAGATTTTCAATGGTGTTTAAGTCTAGCCTCTGACAAGGCCATGTTAGGACATTCCCCTTCAACCACTGCTTTGGGCCATTGTCATGTTGGAAGGTAAACCTTCATCCCATTGACAACTTTCTGGCAGAGGGCAGCAGATTTTCCTCAAGAACTTGACAGTATTTTGCCCCATCCATTTTTTCTTCCATTCTGACAAGTGCTCCAGTCACAGCTGCAGAGAAACACCCCCATAATAGGATATTACCACCTCCATACTTTACTGTAGGAATGGGTGTTATTTGGATGGTGAGCTATAATTAAATTTTAGTCTCATCTGCCTCAGAATCTTCAAGGTGCGTTTTGGCAAAGCTCAGTCATGACTGCATGTGGCTTTTCTTGAGGAGTAGCTTTTTTTTAAAACTCTCCCATACAAGCCACATTTGTGGAGAATTTGTGATATTGTTATCACATGCACACAATGACCACTCTTTGTCATAAATTCCTGTAACTGCGTCAGAGTTGCTGTAGGCCTCTTGGTAGCATCTGATCAGTTTCCTCCTCGCTCTTTCATCTAGTTTGTAGTGACATTCTGATGCAGGGAGGATCTGTGTTGTACCAAATACCTTCCACTTCTTAATAACAGACTGTGCTTCTAGGCATTGATAAAGCCTTAGATTTTTTTTGTAGCCATCTTCTGACTTGTGCCTGTCCACAACTTTATCTTTTGACAATGCCTTTCCACCCATGCTTGATTGTTTGCTTCAGTTGCACTACCAAGGACTGAAATGCTGCAGGAAAGCTCTTTTCATGCTGAGCTAATCAAAATGACCACAGCTGATCACAGTTGAAAGTCAAATGGCTTTGTGTGCCATTGAGAAGGTGTTTAGCCAATTAGCTACACCTGATTGAGTTTACAAGTCATTTTTAGGATGGGGGGGGGGTGATCCTTTTTCCAACTCAGTGAGTATGTTTACATGGACAACAATAATCCGATTTTAACAAGATTAAGACAATACTCTGATTAAGAATCTACCATGTAAACAGAGATTTTTGATGGCCTTAATCCAGCTAAAGTCATATTCGAAGTAAACAGAAATCGAATGAAGACATGTGGAATATTCCTATTTTATGCTGGGTACACATCACAAGATAATCGGGCTGATTTTGGGTCGATTTCTCCCTTTCCGACAGTCCTAGGTAATGTCCCGATTATCTTGATGGTTCTAAAGATTATCTTATCAGATTTTCCTGTGGTGTGAGGTGTGTTAAGAGTGACTGAATCTGTTCAGAAGAACGTAGGAGGCGCCCCGATCGCAAATCGTAAATATTCAACATGTTGAATATTTACGATCAGAAATCCTGATGTGTGGGGGGAACATCGCATGCACACCACACACTATAGGAGCAAAATGGTTAAATCTAGGATTTTATTGTTGTCACATGCACACAATGACCACTCTTTGTCATAAATTCCTGTAACTGCGTCAGAGTTGCTGTAGGCCTCTTGGTAGCATCTGATCAGTTTCCTCCTCGCTCTTTCATCTAGTTTGTAGTGACATTCTGATGCAGGGAGGATCTGTGTTGTACCAAATACCTTCCACTTCTTAATAACAGACTGTGCTTCTAGGCATTGATAAAGCCTTAGATTTTTTTTGTAGCCATCTTCTGACTTGTGCCTGTCCACAACTTTATCTTTTGACAATGCCTTTCCACCCATGCTTGATTGTTTGCTTCAGTTGCACTACCAAGGACTGAAATGCTGCAGGAAAGCTCTTTTCATGCTGAGCTAATCAAAATGACCACAGCTGATCACAGTTGAAAGTCAAATGGCTTTGTGTGCCATTGAGAAGGTGTTTAGCCAATTAGCTACACCTGATTGAGTTTACAAGTCATTTTTAGGATGGGGGGGGGGTGATCCTTTTTCCAACTCAGTGAGTATGTTTACATGGACAACAATAATCCGATTTTAACAAGATTAAGACAATACTCTGATTAAGAATCTACCATGTAAACAGAGATTTTTGATGGCCTTAATCCAGCTAAAGTCATATTCGAAGTAAACAGAAATCGAATGAAGACATGTGGAATATTCCTATTTTATGCTGGGTACACATCACAAGATAATCGGGCTGATTTTGGGTCGATTTCTCCCTTTCCGACAGTCCTAGGTAATGTCCCGATTATCTTGATGGTTCTAAAGATTATCTTATCAGATTTTCCTGTGGTGTGAGGTGTGTTAAGAGTGACTGAATCTGTTCAGAAGAACGTAGGAGGCGCCCCGATCGCAAATCGTAAATATTCAACATGTTGAATATTTACGATCAGAAATCCTGATGTGTGGGAGGAACCCCGAGGACACCACACACTATAGGAGCAAAACGGTTAAATCTAGGATTTTTTGTCCTCATGTTTGTGGTCTCTCACATCTTGAAGATCTTATAAGATTTTAAAAAATCTTTCAGTGTGTACCCAGCATTAGGTGCATCAATCAGAGTGTAAATGGTCTCTCACATTTTGAAGATCTTTTAAGATTTAAAAAATCTTTTAGTGTGTACCCAGCATTAGTCGCATTACTGAAGTGCAGTATAGACATGTAAACACCTTAATCACATTATTACTGTCATGTAGGACTTTTCGCCGCATTTTGTGACAGGATACACACACGGTAGTGGTGAACCGTTTGACGCAAATAAAAGAGCTTCAACACCGCCATCGTCTGTATGCACGTACAAATAATTAACTGCACTTGAAGCTTTCATAAAATTAAAAATGAAACACCCAAAACTGTACATGGCATCATCACGAAGACGAACTGTATGTTTATACGTGAAATTCCGGATGGGACGTCGGATGGCGTCACGTGGGGACGTAATGACGTGTGCCATTAATCGAACTATGTACTATAACCATGACTATAACATGTAAAACGGGAACATGAAAGGAATATTCTAAAAGCAACACATGTAAACACCATAATCATAATATTGGCTTATTTAGAATAAATATAATAATAAGAATAAGGTAAATAATTAGATTACTGATGTCCATGTAAACGTAGTCAGTGATTGTTTTTTTTTTTTCCTGCAAAGCAACAAAATGTGATTATTTTAAAGGGGGGTGATTATTTTCTATACCCACTGTATGTATGTATGTATGAATGTGTATACACACACACACACAACTACTAAAGTTTTCTTTTTTAAGACTTTTATTCATATTCATAATGAGGCATTATGACATTAGGACAGTTGTATTACCCTGACATATTTAAAAAAAATAGTCAAAAATAATCTTAATGCAGAGATTACAAACATGCTTAAATAAATGTTTGTATATTTGATTAAGAGTATATAGATAGATTTATAGATTGAGCTCATCTTATGTTTAATTATGTATTAACAGTAAAGTGCGATCAAGTTTTCTTTTCAAGATTTTCATTCTTTATTTAGGCATCATAATATCAGGACAGTTATATCACCCTGGCATTTTTGATTATTTTGAAAAAAAAAAAAATTCATTGTACATCTACATTATAACTGATGTATTAACAACCAAGTTTCACTTTTTCACTTTCACTTTAAAAGTTTTCTTTTAAGGACTTGTATTTTTAATGGGGCATTATGATATTAGGAAAGTTGTATCACCCTGACATTTTTTTAAAACAGTCAAAAATCATTTTAATATATAAATTAAAAACATGCTTAAAGCTGTTTAATAAAAGAATATTTGAAGACACATCATTTATTTCATTTTATCTCTACTTGTGTATTAACAACCAAGTGCACCAAACTTTGAACACAACACACTTAACCTATCACAGGCAAACATGCAAGTGTACAGAACGAAGACGCAGTAAAAAAGAGTGAGAGAATGGCTGGCGGCGCCACAGATGTCTGTAGTTGAGTAAGAAGCAGTGGTGGCAGAGCTGCCAGACAGTGGCTAAGAGATTAGGGAGCTCTGCGTTAACCCCACGCCATATTTAGCATCGGCGGGGTGCCGGGCCGGGTGCACACCTCCAGGGCCCTGCCAGATGTTAGGAGCTGCTGTGGCACGCATGGAGAAGCATGGCGGCAGCAGTCAGCACAGCAAGCCTACGATCAGATAGGGATGAGAGCATGTCCCCCCTGCAAACTCATCTCTTCCTCACACAGACACAGACACAGACACAGACACAGACACAGACACACACTCACACACACACTCACACACTCTCACACACACAATATGCATGGAGCCACAGAAGTACTCTGTGTGTGCCTCTAGTTTTATAACAGTGTTCAAAAATGAAGTGAAGTAAACCTGAAATTTTTGTGGATGCTCTCAAATATAGAAGCACATGGAGAAGTTTAATCTTTAGCAATAATGAGTCAACTCGTTATATTTAAAATTCATCTATCATCTATCTATCTATCTGTCTGCTATCTATCTATCTATCTATCTATCATCTATCTATCTATCCGTCTGTCTGTCTGTCTATTAATTTTATAATGTAATATCATTATTATAACAACAATATTAATAATTAATAAATATATACTATTTCAGGTAATATTATATAATACTCTATATTATACTGCTATATATATCTTTATATTTCTGAGATATATGCGTGTATGTGTGTGGTATTAAAGTTATTACTTCATAATGAACTATAGTGTGTAATGTATGTATATACACACACACATACACACAGAGTAAAAAAATCGTTTTCAGTGTTGTGAAGAAAATACTATTTCAGTCTTCTACTTCAAAAGTTCATGTTTAATTCAGTGTGTTACGTTCTTTGTAATTATTTATAAAATTTACTAACAATTTCTGAATGAAAATTGTTTCACCACCATTTTTAGTGCATATATCAAAATATCACTAGCACAATATAAAAACTAAAGACATTGATGCATATGTGCTTGTGTGTATTTGTGACACACACACACAGTGTGTCCTTGACTGCTGAGGCATGATTTATGACACACATGAGGACTTGCTGACTGAAATGTTCTCAGGAGTGGTGGCACAGCGCACGCACACGCACACACACACACACACACACACACACACACACACATGTTTGTTTTTGTGAATTGTGGGGACTCTCCATAGGCGTAATGGTTTTTATACTGTACAAACTGTATGTGCTATTGCCCTACACCTAAACCTACATTTTCTGCATTTTTACTTTCTCAAAAAAACTCACTCTGTATGATTTATAAGCTTTTTGAAAAATGGGGACATGGGGTAATGTCCTCATAAGTCACCTTCTCCTTGTAATACCTATGTCATACCCATGTCATTATACAAATTTGTGTCCTCATATGTCACAAAAATGCACACACACACACACACACACACATACACACACACGCACACAATAGCATATTTAGTTCAATCCCTAATACATGACTAGCCCATCAGCCTTCAACTGATAGGAAATAAGCACCTCCCTCCACATGATATCTCGAGCGAGGGTATGTCACCCCGTGAAGGACAACACTGCAGTGCTCTGAGACCCAGCCACAAAGCCATCTTTCTTGCAGACCCCCTCCCCATCTTGAATAGCACCTGAACATTCACCCCGGTCCAGCTTCAGCTCAAAGGTCCAATTTGAGGGGTGATAGGTGCAGATCCTTGGATGCTGTGCCCTTGAGCAAGGTGCTTATATCCAGATCTAAGCAGCATTAGCAGCTCAGTTCATTGAGTTGAATTGCTGAAAACTGTCCCTGTACACGAAGACATTATAGAAATTGTAAATTGCTTACACTATTACAGTTTTTCTCAGTCACTTTGGTACATTTCTTGAATCATCCTTGACATTTGCAAAACAGTAAGTGCATTTCTCAAAACAACTCGTACAAATAGCAAAACACCATGGATTACCTGCAAAAGCCAGTCTCTTGCTCAAAATCCTTAGTTCATCTCTCAAAAATAAATATCTGTGTCAATGAACATGTCAGTGCCATCAGAATGGGCCCTCTGCCACCCCTGTGAAGTTGTCTTGCAACTTCAAAACACAAAATTGAGTAAGATAAAATGTCACTGTTTAAAATATACTTACTGTATATTGTAAAATGCAAGTGGAATACTGTAATATTGTATGAAGCATTACAGAAAGTATACAGTATTACAGTACAGTGCCTATTGTTAGATTACATACCTGTTCTGTCGACGAAAAGTCTGAATGATTGAGGACACAGTTGTTCTCCCAACATTTGGCTGCACCCTGAGAAATGTACCAAAGCGACTGAGAAAAACTGTAAGCGTATTTATGTTCAGAATGGATCTCCTACACGTCCTAGACAGTCATTGGATATAATCTCTTAGCACCTGTTCTGTCTGTGTGAAGAAAATGATCTGAAAAAAAAAACATTGCTTCTAATATATTAACCTACCTGCAAATACTTCTATTCTGAAATTAATCGACAGCTTACACAAAGTTGATACATTCAGCGGGAGCAAATTATAGTTGGGGTTAGGATTGGAACGAATAGCCCAGTGTTTTATCAGCGGGCCCATGTTCCAGTGTCGAGCTGCTTATATTTCAGGTAAACATAATCCAGATCCTGTGCAGCAGGGATAGATTTCATTAAGATACCGGACAACTTTGTTAATACAGCCATATCTTAATACCCCTGCTGCAAGTGGTAATGAATCTGGCTCAGAGAGCAGACTGAAACAGGACCTGGGACGGCAGCCACAGCTTGCTGAGCAGTGAGGCTGCTCTGTCTCAGGTGTGCCTCAGTCGAGAGGGACGCTAACTGGCTGCAATTGCTTACTGGCTAGCTGCTGATTCGCTATGTAATTTTTGTATTTTATTGTCTCTAATAATGGCAGTTTAATGTCGTCAGCTACTTTAAATATACTGTGCATGTGTGCCTACATGCAGGAAAGTTGCTATCACAGCCACCAAATGACATTTCCATGCCACTGCCTTTTCCCACAGTCACTGCGAGAAAGGAGCTCAATGGATGTGGCTGCAGGACTGGATGTACTTGGTTCCAATATTAATATTTATTGACAAAAGAAGCCTGGTGTTAAAACAGGCCTCAGGGGCATTTGGCTGGACTTAAGCCCCAGGAGGGCATGCTGACTCAAAGTCTTATTCAGATGATGTGCAGTAGATGCTTGTCCTTGAAGAAAAGGCATTAAAGCCCGCTGGAGTCAAAGAGTGAGAAAGTGAGAGGAAAAAAAGCAAGTAAATGAGAGCAACAGAGGGAGGAAAGAGAGTGACTAGAAAGAGGCAAAGCCTGGGATTCTTCATAGGGTGGATGATGTACAGCACACTGACTCACACAAAAGTGTTTCCACGCAATAGAGCAGACAATCCCCTCTTCAGGAAATGGAGATCAAAGCAGAATTAAGTAGTCAGAGATGTTCCATGCAAATTTGCGCTGGCCTCCAGCCGTGTATCTTGCCGTGTTGATTTGGGCGTCAAGCAGCGGGGTGTCAAATGCTTGGGCAGTGGAGTTCCACAGTGCTGCTTGGCGGGAGAGAAAATGGGTATATTTTTTCTAACACTGGAGCACATACAGTAGTAGCTTTTTTTTAATCCAAGAGGAGTCTAGGTGTTTTTGATGTTAGAACCAGAGCTGCAGCATAAAACATAATACATCCCAAAATTATCCCAAGGTAAAATAAGCTGTGCAAATTCCTTCAGCTTTTTCCCCCATTCCAGTAGTCCTTGATAATAAAGGTGGGCTTTGATCATGTGAAATAAGCCCACAAAGGATATGATGTGCTTTTATGCTTTTTGTTTTTATACCTAACAAATGACTAATAATAATATTTAAAATATTATATTTAATATAATAGTTTTTTTTTTATATTTAAATAATACAAACATGAAAAGTTGATAGAATTTATTATTATATTATATTATACAATTTACACCAGTTTCTTGCAACACTTTTCTTTTTGCTATGGGAATTTGTAGGTCGTACGCAGCATGTGTCTCAAAGTATAGTGTGACTGCACTTTGATATGCTTTTTGGGATTCTGTAGAACCAGTTCCTATTACTAATGTGTGAACAACAGCCCAGTGTTTGGCTAGAGAAAATTAGAATTTGGTAACAGGGTATTCTAATGAGTGGCTCAAAGGCAGAAAGCAAGATATGCCACTGTTCCCACATTCGCATCTCTCAGGCTTGTAACTAATTAATTTTGGCCGTACAGTGACAGACTGGGACAGTGGTTAAGGAGGGAGAGGGAGGGATGGGGCAGGGCAGGCTTGCAGTACAGATAGCGGCAGACAGCGACAGAGACTACAGCGAACTGTGACAGCATGCAGATAGAGAGGCACAGTATGGGGAGAGAGAGAGAGATACTTGGATGGAGAAAGCAAGGAGGCAACAAACAGAAATGTGATATATAACAAGCAGATATGCACAGGCGGATCTGAAAGGAAGGGGGTGAAGAGTCTGCTGTAACAATAATTCATTATTTGTCTTGTTTTACAAATGCTGCTCCTCGAGACATTCAATTTATTGTGGTGCGGAGGATTGTCGTCTATGTGCGAGGAGGTGTCAGCACCATGGAGTGCTCCGCCGTCTCCCTGCGTGACAGCACTCCAGATGCTGAGAGGGGGCCGACAGTGGGGGGCACTCACACAGATGCAGGCGGACACATGTGTGAGCAAACTCACACATATATACATGCGATTGAGGGGTTTGTTGAAAGATAGGAACCAACCTGTGTCCAACCAGGGCCTCCTTCCTTCTCAAACTCCACCCCCCTCTAGTTAAGCCAGGAAAGGAATTCATTAAAATATAAATCCTCCTGAACTGCACCCATAATCCGACAGATTAATGGCAGAGCATGAAATCTGCAGTTTACGTTGACAAAAGTTACAAGTTGGGGGAGGGGCGGCAGGGCCCTGCAGTGGATTACGGCGAGCAGGTCTTAATGCGGGAATAATTTGATGTAGCTGCCAATTTGCTGTGCACGCACTCACCGGCACAAATCCGACTTTGCTGCGCACTTCTGAGGAAGTTTTATGGGTGAAAAGAGCTCCTCCAGCACGTGGCCAGCAGACCTGATTCTCTGAACACACACAATAGACTTTTATCAAGTTACTACACAAATGTGACTTTTTGTGTAGTACTACACAAATGTGATCATTGCGAGTTGGAAGTCGCAATGTGCAATTTGAGGTGAAACACATTGGGCGATTATAAGGGGAAAAGGTGAACTTTGACTGTTTTGTGTTTGTTATTTTTAAAAGTGTCATATTTGAAATCACGGCAATGTTAGTTTTGGTGCTCTTTAATGTGGTGTGACAGATCACTGTGCCACCTCAGTGAAGGCACACATGAAACGATGGTCTGTTTCGTTTTACTACTAGTTCAGGGTTGCCAGGTTTGCGAAACAAAACCAGGCCAAATGCTATTCAAAACTAGCCCAATCGTGTTTTTTCCAAGGTTTTCCTCTCCAAATTGGGTGCCCTCCGTTGAAATCACGGGGTCAACAGTGTAAAAGTATCCCAATTCTGCGGTAAAACCACGGACTTGGCAACACTGTAATAGTTATAGCAAAACCTGAATGAACATCTGAAGGTAAGTTAAAGATACAATACAACTTACTGTATAATGTATAATCTCTCATGTAATCGCATTATCAGTGTTTCAAACGGGAAAGACGTCAATAAAACAGCTCATCACCCGATGTTACATTTACATCGGCATTCAGTGTCTAGTCATTCAGTGACTATAACTCTGTTTGCAAGACATAAGAACTTTAGAGAAGAGAATATTGGTGGAAACTTAAATATATTGATATTTAGAGGCCATTTTAAGTTTTTACAACAGCCACCATTTAATGTATTTGATTTATATCAACAACAATTTGGAGCTGAAATTATTTTTAATTATTTCATTAAAAAGCAGATCGAGACTTTCATTCATTGTATAAATCTCAGAACATATTTCTGTCAAAACTACTCAAAATGATGGAACAGGTCACAAATGATCATATCCAAAGAAACCTTTTACAACGTCCCTGGATGTTTGATTTCATTTAGATGGTATCACCCAATTAGAATAGTAAGGGTCTGTTTTAACTCTAGTCGCCATTCACCTCCACACAGACAGAACTCAATAGAATGGGGATGATAAAGGGGGTGGCGCATCAAAGAGGTTTAGCTCTTTAGCTACAATCATAGGACATTTCCAAATGATCACTCAAAATGACAGAGGGAATCGGCACATGTGACCCCAGAAACAATCAACCTCATTCAAGCCCAACACAGAGCCCACCATCTCCTGCCTCCACCCACAATTAATCCCAGCAAACATGTTTGATTGAATCTTTTCAAGCAAATCCTTTGCTTGGGCTTTTGTTAGTTCACTTCTTGTCAACATCCATTAAAATATGCTTTTAATTCTAACGCCTGCCATCTCCGAAGATATGAAAAAAAGGTAGAGGAAACAAAAAGGAGGGGAAAAAAGTAGCGGCAAGCGATCCCACCGTCTTCAAATTTAATCAACTCTACGCTGGCATTCCCCCACTCCCCATAATAATATGCTGTTTGGGATTCAGTAGGCAGGCTCCACATCAATCATTCCCCGGAATTTTTTTCCCCGCGCTGCAATAAATATGCAAATGAGGAGAAGCCAGTCACTGGTAATTTCAAGCTCAGCTCACTAGTGTTAAAAAAGGACACAAACTTATTAATTGCCATCGGCCAAAGGAATCCTATTTCTGTAGGCATTGATTACAAAGAGGCATGAGTGATTATCGGGAATGCTGTGGGCTCCACGGTGCACCACAAGGGGGGCGCTTTGAAGAAAGAAGAGCAGATTATCACATCCGCTGCCACAATAGACATCCTGACATTACGCTCCTCGGCATGAGGCGAAAGGCCCGTATGAATATTACGGTTAGGCTAGAGATTTAATTGTAAACTAGTCTTGTGATAAATGACATAAAGATGTGGAAATGTGGGTATACATGTGCTGTGCCCGTTGACTCTGTGCCCATTGACTGACTGTCATTCAAGCAGCGCTGGGTTCAATGAATCCACAACAGGCTCAACTAATGTAAAATTATGCCATCTGGAAATGAAATATTTCTTATTGATGCCTACTATAGCAGAATATTGCTAAATCTGCTAAAAATTTAAAGCTTACATATGACATACAAGGCTAATGTGCTTCAAATGGATTTTGATAGGGAAAATAACATTGCCTGCAGAGTAGAGAGAAAATCTTTCACATCTTAAAAATAAAGGTTCTTTATTGGCATCAATGATTGGCATCCCATGAAGAACCTTTAACCTTTCCATTGCAAAAAAAAATTTCTTCATAGTGGAAAAAAGTTCTTTAGGTTATTAAAATGTTCCTCATTCTTTAGATTATTAAAATGTTCCTCAGACTGAGAAAAAAAATGGTTCTTTTAAGAATTGATTACTGAAAGGTTCTTTGGGGAACCCAAAATGGTTCTTCGGTGGCATTGCTGCGAAAACCCCCTTTTGGAACCTTTTTAAAGGGGTCATCGGATGCAAAATTCACTTTTGTTGTTGTTTGAACATAAATGTGTGTTGGAAGTGTGTGTAAACATCCATCCTATAATGATAAAAATCCACACCGTGTTTTTTTTTAAATCCCTATTTTAAAATCCCCTTTCTCAAATCAGGCTGTTCTGAGATTCCTGTCAGAATGACGTAGTTCTGCACCGGCCCCTCCCACGATAGTTGATTGACAAGGCCGTCTTCCCTTAGACCCGCCCTGAGTGAGCTGTCATCAGTCCGCCATTGTGTCAACTCCGGTGCAGGGGAAGACAAGAATGTCTCCGATTTGAGATGTTTTGTTGTTGGATGTAATAATGAACATAGCAGTCATCATTTACTCCCGACATCTGAGCCGCTTAAGACGCAGAGGATTAACGTTACTTTCGTTTTGAAGGGAATGCGCTGATCTACACAAGAAGTGAGTATAAGTTTTTTTAAAGGGGTCATATGATACAATTTCAATTTTTCCTTTCTCTTTGGAGTGTTACAAGCTCTTGGTGCATAAAGAAGAACACATTTCATTACACCAAATACACAAAATAATGTTCTTTTTAGCAGCATCATATGACCCCTTTAAGAATTGTTGCAAATCGCCTTTCGTAATATGTGCTAATTAGCAAGTTTCGCGGCTAAAGTAAACAGTACTGCTCATCACCCCTTATATCAAACGGACATCGTATCAAATGGGCATCTGATGACCCCTTTAAGAGTGTATTTAATGTGAGTTCAGTTGAACAGGCTACTGCCTGTGTGTTTACAGCATACTGCATTACATACCGGTGTACATCAGTATTTTACATCACCGTGCAACAGTAATCACTGAGTCACTTTTATGGACACACCAGCATGAACCTGTCAGAGAAAACCTACAGCTGACAAAATCTAAATTGATGTCGCAAGACAAAAGTTTAAAAACAACCACAACACAGGAAAAAAAAATAGAGGGCCAGAGAGAGGCTTCTGTCCAAGACATTTCATCTCCCATAAATAATGGCCGTAAACTTTTCCGGCAGCACCAGCTAATTAATTCCTGTGCTATACACAAAAGGAAATGCTGGGTGACAAATGGGAGCAGGGCTTGAAAGCTGCCAGGTCTGCAAAACAGTTTTTTCTTCAATTTACAAGCAATTTTGCTGTAAATCATCAACCAGAACTGGCTGCTTTAGGACACAGCCTCTGCTGCCACAACATACTAAAACAGTGTTTTAGTAATGTGAACGAGAGAGCAAGAGAGAGAGAGAGAGAGAGAGAGAGAGAGAGAGAGAGAGAGAGGGAGAGAGGTCAAATCTGCCAGAAGCCAGATGCTTATCAATCATGATTTATCTCATAGACCCAGAGGAGAAAGAGACCATGTGCTGTCCGTGCTGTCATAGACAAAACATGTACTGTGTAAAGGTGTTTTTTTTGTATTTACTTCCATACCAAACAGTACATAAAATACAAAAATTACATTATGATATTGTTTGCTGTGTTTACTGTTTACAGTATTGTTTTGTTGTAGAGTGCACTCAATGCACAATGGCTGCATTCAATTGATTAAAGATACAGTAAAAACTAATATTGTGAAATATTATTACAATTTAAAATAGTCTTCTGTTTTATTATATTTTAAAATGTGATTTATTCCTGTGATAGCAAAGCTGACTTTTCAGCAGTCACTGCTCCAGACTTCAGTGTCACATCTTTCAGAAATCATTCTAATATGCTAATTTGTTGTTCAAGAAACATTTCTTATCAGTATTGAAAACAGTTGTGCTGCTTAATATTTGTTGAGGAAACCATGTTACATTTTTACTTTCAGAATTCTTTGATGAACGGAAAGTTCAAAAGAACAGCATTTATTTGAAATTGCAATATTTTGTTACATCTTTACTGTCGCTTTTGATCAATTTAATGCATCCTTGCTGAATAAAAGTATTAATGCCTTTCAAATAAATTAATATACACCTTTTTACAACAAGGCTGGTGACAAACCATTGATTCTCAGCTGCACTTTGATTAATGCTTTGTTCAGTGTAAAATAATGTTTTATTGCTCTGCACCAAAAGCATCTTGTATAAAAAATCATTAGACAGTGAGTCCCTTCATCATTGCCATGAATGCCTATTACTGTTATCGCACCGAACTTAGTTACAGTTCAAATGTGTTTGTCAGATGCGTTCGTATCAGTCTTCACTGTGGCCTCTAAATGTCTAGCCGTTTTCTTTGTCTGACATTTCATTTTTCCTATAGTTGCCACATTGACGAAGTGAAGACACCTATGAAGAACATCTGATTGAGGACAATAATGCAACAGAAGTAGCATTTAAACCCGTAACGCAAAGTTGCTCTCGTGTCAAGGTCTGAATCTAATAGTTAAACATTTTTCTCAATGCGAAAACTAAATGGCTGTGTGATGGCACCTCATCGAGCAGACAGGAAAACTTGTTTGTTTGTGACAGAGGTGAAAAGGCAGTAAAATGAAATCCTGCCTGATATTATCCTTTTAAACACAGCGCTTTTCTCTGCTCGATGCACAAATCAAGAACATGTTGCTTCCCCTACAGACCAATAGAAGCATCCAAGTGCTTCTCACAGAGCTCTCCTCAGCCACTTGGAGCTAATCAGAGCACAAATAACGGCACATAAGTCCATGTGATCACATGCTGGAGTGGCCCATCTCTCGCCTAATGTCTGTAATTGAAATAAACACTATTCAAAATAAGACTAATTTACTGTAAATGAAGGGCGATGATTATCACATAGACAGTAGAAAACAGTCTCAGTTTTATTCAATCTCATCCAGATTCAGTCGGTGAGATTTTAAAAGGTTCTATATGTTCATGAGCAGTGGTTTAACTCTGAGGTGTGGACAGTGCCATTGTGTGGTGACCTTGGGTAGCACATGTGGACAGAAGAGCTTAGGGCATGAATGGCTGCCGAACCATTTTCTGGCACATCTCCCATTGCTTTGGGAGTTTTCCTTCTTAGTAGCTCCACAAAAACCAGGAACTGTTGGAGTAAAACTTAAAACATTCATCTTTCTGGCTTCTGCATCCTCAGTGTTCAGAAATTACATTTCATAGATCTCTCTTATCCAGTCGTTCTCATAATAAGGTCTCTAAAGAAGAGGGGATTCCAAGCTTGTTTCCAGCTTTTGTTTTTAATTAGTTGCATGGCTACTCCATCTACTGGAAGTTCAGTCAGAGCACAAATGAAGCACTTGGATTTACATCTAAATATTTTGACAATACATTAATTAGCATTTAATTATAAAATATCATAAAGAATTGTTTTCATTCTTGAAAAAAAATGTCAATAAATATATTCTAACCTTCACTATTAATGGCCATACGGTGCCCTTGAGGTACAATAGGGCTGTATGGATCTGAGTGGATGTTGAAATGCCCGCATGCACCTTTCCTACCACACACAGGTAAAATACAACAAAGACGCGCACATTCAGCGTACACCACTCAATTTCCTCTGTAATCTGTCATCTTGCCTGTAGTTTTAATTCCTGTTAACTGCATGGTTGCATGCCACTGCTTCATTCATTTTAATGGAATTGAATAACAGTGTCGCATGGCTGCACTCGCACAAGGCCGCTTTAATTGGAATGAATGTTTAAAAATGTGAAAAATATTCATGCTGGTGGTTTTCCAGAGAAAAGGCCACATTTGTTTTGGGTGACTTCTGCCCATTTCAGAGTCCCCTCCAAGAAGTTCTAGAAATACATCTGACTATAGACCTGCTGCTAATTCTGCTTCAGGAAATTTAGATATGTAGCTTGTGGATAAACCTGGAATTTTACTCTAAATTGTAATGTAGACACATGCATTTTCTGTAAAGCTGCTTTGAAACGATGTGTATTGTGAAAAGCGCTATACAAATAAATTTGAATTGCATTGAATGGAAATTTGGTGTGTTATTGTTATCAACCATCTAACAATTAATCTTTAACATTCATCAAACTATTATTTTGCTAATCAACAATTAGCTAAACATTTTCTTAAAAATAGGACTATCGCATTTGAAGAGTGATGCATTATACAGTTCAAAATGTAAAAACCAAAAATTTAAAATAGAAAAATAGGACAATCCTTTATGCCTAAAAATCAAACAGTCACTCAACATCATTATTGAGTATGGTCTGCAGATTCTGTCCCCATATCATCAGGATTTTTAGTTTGTAATATATTAGACCCAAAGGGTTGTCACACTGAAATCAAAATTTGATTTATTTTGAAACTAGTTTTACAGCTAGATTTAATGAGATCTTGATTGTGATGCCTGACCAATTATGCTGTGAAAGTGTTCGGACTGTTTGCTTTAATGTCCTTTTTTAATGTGCAAACTTTCCTCATTAAAATAGATTTAGGGTTAAATAGAAAATATAATTAATTATCTGTGCGGTATAACTAAACAGGCCCAGCATAGCAAATATGATTTGCCACACTATAACACACTAAAGTTATAAAATCTTTGTAATCTCATTAGTGTTTATCTTTCCTCACTCATTTGATATGGAAAAATTATATCTCAAAAGGGCAAAAAGATGTCTGATTTATTCTGCATTCTGATTATTATCTTTTATATTGTCACATTTTTTTCCCTGATAAGCAAAAATAAACACTTAAAACGAAAAGGTTTACACATTATGTCACTGTTTGTTTGATTCTAGAATAAGTGACATCTACATCAGATATAATTTCTGTTTTACTCTAGCAAACTTATAAATCCATTTCATGTTTTAAATATTAAATAGTTACTTAATAACACAAATTCTTAAACTGACCAGATTTTTGAAAATCTAACATTTGAATTCTTGACGTGCTACGTATTTCCTTACGGATGTTCACCTGTCCTCTAAGTAAATTTGTCTATTTCTGATACGAAGCACAGTCAATATGAATATCAATATCAATCAATATGACATCTAAAAAGGTACTCACCGAAAGACATATTTGCAAAATATTATAATATTATGAAATATGTTCGTGCTTTACTGCCATTAGTGTTATTTCGTCTGGAAACTGCAGTAAATTGCATGTATAGGTACATTTTTGGGAGTTTTGCAAGATAAAAAAAAAAAAAGTATGTCTTTCCAATGAGCTTATGTTGGGGAAATCCTTGTTTGTTTTGGAAAAAACCCTGGCTATAGATGGATGGTCACACTATACATGATTCTGTTGTTTCTTCATACATCTTTGCTAGAATGAAAATCAGCTAAAATGCTCATTCTATGTCACTGGATTTGTGCTATGTGCATTATGATGATTGATAGTAAGAATTTAATTAGTAAAGTAGATTTGTTTTTTTTCCCACCTTTTTACAACACCATATTTAATATGTGTATTTGTTGATAAGCTTTGTAATCAATAACAACAGCACACAGAGAAATCCTTCAGGTAATTAACTATGCATGAAATACACATCCTGTGTGTATTAAGTGCCATAAACCCATCACCTCCAACTGACCACCACCATCACATCAAAATTATGACATTAGTGGGATGCATGTCTGTATTCAAATCCTGCTCTCAAGATTTAAAAACACTCCAAACATTTATATTTAATGTGTCGACAAGGTCAGGCCAAACCAATAGTCGATGTTCAATCATTATGAGATTTGAATTTAAAGAGCTTTGGCCTCCTGGGTGACAGAGCGTGGAGTCAGTGGTGTGGTTAAGCCCCGGGCTCAGGAGGGCCCGCAGGCCTGTTTAACTCTCAGGACCATGATTAATTCATAGTGGATTATGTGCTGGGTGCAGCAGGGGCACCGCTGGGCTCCTTCACACTAAAACCACACACTGCAATGAGATAAAGGCTTTTCCCCCAGATAGCAGGCTCAATTTGATACCCGTCTTCCTTGCCTCCATACCTGTGAAGGATTCCCCCCACATACACTCCCCACTGAGAGTCAAATCACTGAATCTCATCTGACTCTTTTGTTTTTCCCAGACTATGAATTGAGATATGAAATGAGATGAGTTCAGCGATGAGTTAGTCTCTGTTGAACTTGTTTCTCCATATATCTATTGTCGCAGGTGACAAGGTGTTGCTTTGCATGTCTAATGCCATCTTTTAAGATTTTTCATGTTTCTTGGATTCCAATGAATACTTGTATGACACAAAAATACTGTCAATTTGTGATATAGTCAGTCAAATAGGTGCTATAAAAAATTATATTAATGTTCTAAAATACAAACAAAACAAAACTTTTGATGAAGCAGCCCAATTATGACTTAATATATATATATATATATATATATATATATATATATATATAATAGTAAAAAAAAAAA
>NW_015539870.1:1389984-1390221 GCF_001515605.1 Sinocyclocheilus anshuiensis
CAGCCCAATTATGACTTTATATATATATATATATATATATATATAATAGTAAAATAAAATAAATATTAATAATAAAAAAGACAAATATTTTTGTTTCTTTTGGAGTATGAAAATTAAGAGATAATAGCATCAGAAAAGTCATCAGTTTAAATATTCTCAGCTTGTGACTACATGACCTTTAAAGGGATACTCCACCCCAAAATGAAAATGTTGTCATTAATCACTTACCCCCATGTC
>NW_015539870.1:1390409-1394717 GCF_001515605.1 Sinocyclocheilus anshuiensis
TTATGAAGCGACGAGAATACTTTTTGTACGCGAAGAAAAAAAAAAAGACTTTATTCAACAATTCGTCTCCTCTGTCTCTCCGCATCACCGTAACGCCATTTTGGAGAATATGCGCTGAACACAAACTCTTCTGTGTCAGCCGCGCTGCACAGATGCGCTGTTTTCGTTCAAATCAAAGCGTAAATACACGTAGAAAACGTATCCTTGTGTCGCGGCTGACACAGAAGAGCGTACGCAGTTTGCGTTCATCGCATATTCTCCAAAATGGCGCTACAGTGATGCGGAGAGACACAGAGGAGACGAATTGTTGAATAAAGTCGTTATTTTTGTTTTCTTCACATACAAAAAGTATTCTCGTCGCTTCATAACGTTACGGTTGAACCACTGATGGCAGATGGACTATTCTGACGATGTCTTTCATACTTTTTTGGACTTTGGCAGTGTAATTTACTTGGCAGGCAATTGGGACAGTCACAAGCCTCCTGGTTTTCATCCAAAATATCTTAAATTGTGTTCCGAAGACGAACGAAGCTTTTACGGTTTGGAACGACATGGGGGTAAGTGGTTAATGACAACATTTTCATTTTGGGGTGGAGTAACCCTTTAACCCTGAAAGGTTTAGCACTGAAAGCAAACCTCACACTCATCAGCAAGGACGTGGCATTTCCATTCACAGTATACTGTATCTCAAAGTGGAAAAGGTACAGCATAATCACATAAAAAAAAAATGATTTAGCCGATCATTAGATCGCTGAGTAAATGATGCTATGTGAATATTATCAAATGCTGTATCATGAAAGGACATCACAAGAGTGTTTCCCATATAGCAGGCAAGACAACCTTGTGAGGGTTATGTGGTATCCTCTACCATGTCAAGTTCATCCTGAGAGATGCTAATGTTTCACAGTGCTATTCTCAGCTAGACTGCCACACTCGGAAATATTCTTCAGAAGCCATATTTCTCAGAAACCAGCCTCCAAATACTAAAATTAGCATCTCAAGACATGGAAAATCCCCTTGCGCTTGTATTTAGATGCGCAGCTAGTCCAAGGAAAATCACCTATCATATGAATTTCATATTTTCTAATTTTATTAAAAACTCACAAATTTGTTCAACATGTTGTATTTATACAGTGAATGGTCTAATATGCACTGGAGGTCACGTAAGCTTAGGTTTATTAGAACAATAAAAGACATACCATGAGAATTTGATATTTAAAGAAAGTAGCAGCTGCTTGCTGCACATTTGACCATCAATTTCAATAGTTTGGATTTTCCTTTAAAGACACAAAAATAAAACTTGTAGGTCTAAGTATGTTATATTAACAATTTATGATTTTTTTTTTCAGCAGACTAAAAAAATTAAGAAGTCAATACTTCTCATTGTTTTTTAAACACACACTTTGTTTCAACACGTTCTGCAGATAATGGTGCAAAGCACTTTTACAGTATTTGTGCTATGTTTTTATTTGGCAACTGTCTACTTGATTTTTTTTTTCTTTTTTCCAGGTTTTTTTTGTAAACAACATTTTGTACAAACTAGCACAGTGAACCACAACCCCAGCAAACTTGTTTTCATCATACAATATAAATAAAATCAATACAAAAGTTTGGTTGGTTGCTTGGAACATTTTTTTCTGGATCAAGAGGTTCTAAATCATGGTTGATACTTTTAACTCCTGAATTAAATATTTTACGTAAACAGTTGACTGTTCTTTGTCTCTTTCAGACCCTTGTTAAAATAATTTTAGAAGGTAGACTTCATTTATCAACATTTCAAGTTCTCTTCCATTAAATAAAGGGTTCACCATCCATACACATTTGAACATTTTGCCTTTTGAAGGCTAACTTCTTCAGATTTGGTGGAATTCTTGGGAAAAAAAAAACAAGATATGTCCAGAACGAGAAAAAAACTTTTTCTCCCTGGCCTTCAGAAACATATTTAGTGTCGAAAAAGTTGTTTAAGTGTCAGTATGGCAGAGCCTTGAAAGGCAAGGAGGTCTGAGGAGTTTTCAAATAAATAAATTAGTCTGACGGCTTAGATCTTTCCTGGAGTCAACATTGCAGGTTAGCGTTAGATCAGCCACCTTGGGTGTTTCTCTGTAAAGCTGACAAGTCTTTGACGGTAGCTGACGCTGTTAATGTGTCGCAATCGCTGTTTTATTTGTGCTATGTTTTTATTTGGCAACTGTCTACTTGATTTTTTTTTTCTTTTTTCCAGGTTTTTTTTGTAAACAACATTTTGTACAAACTAGCACAGTGAACCACAACCCCAGCAAACTTGTTTTCATCATACAATATAAATAAAATCAATACAAAAGTTTGGTTGGTTGCTTGGAACATTTTTTTCTGGATCAAGAGGTTCTAAATCATGGTTGATACTTTTAACTCCTGAATTAAATATTTTACGTAAACAGTTGACTGTTCTTTGTCTCTTTCAGACCCTTGTTAAAATAATTTTAGAAGGTAGACTTCATTTATCAACATTTCAAGTTCTCTTCCATTAAATAAAGGGTTCACCATCCATACACATTTGAACATTTTGCCTTTTGAAGGCTAACTTCTTCAGATTTGGTGGAATTCTTGGGAAAAAAAAAACAAGATATGTCCAGAACGAGAAAAAAACTTTTTCTCCCTGGCCTTCAGAAACATATTTAGTGTCGAAAAAGTTGTTTAAGTGTCAGTATGGCAGAGCCTTGAAAGGCAAGGAGGTCTGAGGAGTTTTCAAATAAATAAATTAGTCTGACGGCTTAGATCTTTCCTGGAGTCAACATTGCAGGTTAGCGTTAGATCAGCCACCTTGGGTGTTTCTCTGTAAAGCTGACAAGTCTTTGACGGTAGCTGACGCTGTTAATGTGTCGCAATCGCTGTTTTTAGAGCGGCGGTTTAACTGGTGGTACGCATTGAGCTTCTGGAGGGACGCTGCCACTCTGGGCCTCGCAGCTCATAGAGTTCATACAGCATCCGGGTCAACAGTATCAATTCTTTCTCTTCTTGAGTTCGGACTTGGGATAAAGAAAGAAAGAAGGAAACGGAACATCAACACAACGAGTTGAAGAAGGGAAATGTCAATGCCCATGCTGCCCTCTGCTGCTGTCTCTGTGAGCTGTCCCACCACATTTATGACATGGAAAAACGGGGGTGGGGAAGACAAAAATTATAACCAGAATGTGCGGCCAGTGTCCCTGTTCCCACCTTCCCTCCTCTGCCGAAATGTCCGTTCACAGAAGCTACCAGACCGTGCCCTCGTTCATTTCTGACGGAGGGTGGGAGAGGTGGTTGCTGTATCCGCTGCCGTTGAGGGAGAGGGATGTAAAGGACGGACTGGGTCCAAAAACATCTGAGGACATACTGTGCAGGGGTCCAGGTATCCCTGGCTCTGGACTGGGCGAGTCCCCTGGGTGGTGAGACATGATGTCTGAAAAGCGTTGTACTTCACTGGATGGATGGTGGCCGGGGATAGGATGGTCCATGACCCCTAGTGGGGTACCGGTGGGTCCTGACGATGGAACAAAAGCGAGATCTACAGGAGTCTGGGCCTGCGAAGATGGCGGGCCTTGTGGAAAGAAGTCGTAATTCCCTCCTGGACCGTAGTACTCGCTCTGATAATCTGCAGATACACAAAGAATACAAGAATTTTGGTTTAGATTTAGAAACAAAGAGCAGGAGACAACTCCTTGTTTAAAAATTCGTTCTTTGGAACAAATCTCAATATGCCACATTAGTCACAGAACATGTTACACTGAAATCACAAATGTAGTTGGGTGGGGAGAACAAAGCTTTGCTAATTACAGCGAGGAAGTCTTTGAACAGCTGAATACCTAAACAAAGCTGTTATTGATATGATAGTGTATATATAACAATAACTTCCTTGTTTTATGCATATGGAGAAGAACCTAGTAGATTATGAAAATATAGGGGAAATGGCATTTGTACTTAAGCTAATGTTTTTTGAGGGAAAGTTTATTTTTGACAGTCAGTTTTATACTGTGGTTTTTATTATTGACACTTGTTTACCCAACAGTTACAGCAGGAATATGTAATATTGGGATTTTAATTGGATTAACCAAATTCACACAAAAAAATGAATTTTATACTAATTTGAGGTTTTTAGAACAGTTTTTGAAATCAAAATTTGTATACACTGATCTTTATCTAAAAATACAGATGTGTGTAATAAAACTTTTGATTCAAGATACAGTCCCTGTGTGACACTAGACTTTTATTCAGTCTAGTTTAGTTATATTTCACTTTATATGTTATATATATATATATATATATATATATATATATATATATGTGTGTGTG
>NW_015539870.1:1395840-1418766 GCF_001515605.1 Sinocyclocheilus anshuiensis
TATATATATATGTGTGTGTGTGTGTGTGTGTGTAACATAACTAAACTAGAAATAAAACACTTGGAACATGCACGCCATTGTGGATTAAAAAAATGAAGTAAATAGACGAAACGGCTAAGCAGCTGTCAAAAGTTCTTCAAAGAGCAACACAACATCAATCAATTGTTTGACGATATCAAAACATTAAAGCATCAAACACACGGATAACATGAAAAAATAGCCAGTAGATTACTAATTTTAATTTTCCACGTTCAGAAGCCCAGTCTAATTACAAAACCAAAATTTATATTTGCAGACCATTTAAATATTTAAAACAAAACACAAACGAATAATAAAAAAAAACATCTTGAACGTGTATCCGTCGCGTAACTCAACCATTTTCACTTCTGATGCGTAACGAATGAAACCAGCGCGAGAAAGAAATACATAGGCCTATTTAAGACAAATGTTTAAGATAGATACGTCTCCAATACGCCATTATATCTTACCTCCATAGTATGAAAACGGGCTGTTTGGAATTAATTCTCCAGGCTCGAGTCTGTCCACGAGCGTTCGCATTCTTCTCGGACTCCGGAAGAACGCGTGTCTCCTCGCGCCGAGCGCGCTCAGCTGTTTCATGCGCCGCTCTTTGGACCGCCGGTTCTGAAACCATACCTAGTGCACATGGACAAATAGCAACAGAAATCTATTAACAGCTTATCAAAATGGTGTGCTAAAATCGGTAACACTTTACAGAACAGTGTCAGAGTGATAGTGGAGCACGTCACAACAATCAATTGCAATGGTAAAAACAATATCAGTGTGCATTGTTTGTATGCAGCTTCACGAAATAATTACATAAGTATTAGTTTATTAGTGCGACTCTGTGCTTAGTTATATAAACAACATGGATAAACATAAACTGTTAAGAAAAAAACAAAAAGTTTATTATCAGCTAACAAAATAAAAACATTTAAGTCTTATTAACCTATTTGTGTATGAGACCGATACATTTTCTGCACTGTGTAAATGGTGTCAGAATTTTATTTCCACCCATTTAATTTGTCACAATCAGTTCTGCAATTTCTACTTGATTTTACAGTTTTGAGAGAGTCAACTCAGATTTATTTATTAGTCACTCAGATTTATTTATTAGTAATTCAAAGTGGTCAGAAATGCAAACGGCATTTGGCACCATTTTGACTTGAAAATTTAAGGCAGCAATTGCACTTTGTATTTTATTATATTATTATTATTTTACAGTGAGTGCAATGACAAATAAGATAAGAGTGGTGCATTAAATTAAAAGAACCTACCTGGAAACCTAACAGTCTGACACTATGGCCTAATGTTTACATGTCAAGTTTACCATTTTTTATTGGTTCAGAGCAGTGTCTTCACAGTCTACTGTGGTAGGCCTGTGAAGTGACTGAACACATTCGTATTATAGTGACAAGATTACACGTAATTATCGTCACCGTTAGAGAGACGGATCTAACCTCACTTTAATGATCTTTTAACCCTCCATTTACTCCGACTGAGGGGGCAGCAGCGGGGACTTCAAATCTATAATTAATACTTAATAGGAGGGTGGTTACCGATATATTAACCGGCTCTGTGCAGTTATTATTTCGTAATCTATATATCCACCCTTGAATTCCTTTTGCTAATTATAGTTTATTCTGACGGTCTTAAATATCCAACCTCGCCACTGTATTAATCTCAACCCATTCACTGCACTTGATCTTACGTTCAGTCTCATTTTAAGACTTTATCCCCACAGCACCAATCTATTACGAGACGTTTAATGTTGATGATGCTTTATCTGTGTTCTTATCGGATCTCTCACGCCGAAAAAAATACCAAAATGAGGCTCTTTAAAACGATGCTGACAAATCCCATGTAGCGTGCGTAAATGAGGGCGCACATTCGCCAGTGTGCTGCGCGCCTTGGCTGGACTCTCATTGTTTTGCCGTTCACTCGACAAAAAAGCAAGGATCGATTCTCAATTTCTCGTAGAAAACCACCTAGTACAAGGTACTTTGACAGACACTGGGACAGATTTCTGCGTTTCCACTTGACTGAGAACCGTCACAGCATGTCTAAATGTGGTCGCAAAACGTGTTGGGGCTGCATTGCCAAGACTCCCATCGTTCTCACCAGTCTGATGCCAGCTGGCGTGCCTCTCCATCTCTCAAGTCAAGTATAAAAAGGCTAACCATATAAATGTTACTTCCAAATATTTACAGGTGCCAGCAAAAAAAGTGTCCTAATTTCTATTCAAATAGTCTTGCCTCAAGGATTGGAAAGAACAGGCACAATGAAGGCGCATGTCTGCTTTTTCATGTCTCATCCAGGAAGAGAAATTTGTACCACAAGATGTCTAAGAATCACACACTATATAAACTCTCGTTATAGGCCTATCTCTTTTTGTCCTCAAAATTACTAGCAGCAAACGTAGCAATTATAGGTTACCAGTAAATAAAGTTTGTTAGTATTAGTGTAATTATTTATATATGTATTATTTTTATTATTTTTTTGTAATAATGTGTAAGTTTACCTGAATAACTCGCATGTTGAGCCCCGTTTCCTGCGCCAGTTGCTCCCTGATGTGTCTGGTTGGTTTGGGGGTCGCCGCGAACGCCGCTTTCAGTGTCTCCAGTTGCTTTGCTTTAATAGTGGTACGCGGTCCTCTCCGTTTGCCTCCGAGGTTCTGGTCATCGTTTTCATTGTTACCCGTCTCTTTGTCCGATAAGTTTGCGTTTTCCGCATCCTTAACATCGTCCTGAAGCTGGTCTTGCGAATCTGGCGATAAACTAGGATCACTGCAAGCTGTAACTGAATGGGGGGAAAGAAGGGCCGTCGGAAACAGGGGGTCGAAATAAAAACCTCAGAATTAGACATGGGGACCAGAGAAGTCTTAGACACTAAACAATGGAATGTAAAATAAATAAATAAACACAAAGAAACAATAAAAAGAAAGAAACACAAGATTTAATAAAAACAAAAGAAAGGAATAAACAAAGAAAGAACAAAGAAACACTGGTACGTAGAGTTGACGGAACTGTCATAATGCACTAGTCTACAGCAGTGAAAAAAGATTAATAGAAAATAAACTGGCTAGCAATAGGCCACAAAATGAATGCAGCAAAATCTGTATTTCATTTCACACGGAATTTGGAATAAAAATTGAAATGCTTTTCAAAATATATTATGCATGACACCGTCTGAAGATTTCTTTTAGTTTTTAAGAACAAAAATAATGTTTTTGTGAGACATTATGTTGAATAAAGGACTTCAAGACAGCACAGTTTATATTAGTCAAATATTTTCATGTTTCTTTTTCTTTAGATCAAAAGATACCTTATTAATCGTATCGAGTGTATTAAGTATTATTGATAAAGCGAGATAATATGGGCAAAACAATGGGCGCTTGCAGTGTGCAAAATATTTTTTCTTTTTCAGTTCTCGTATCATTCCATTCATTTTACTCACCTGAAAGGTGGTTGGTGTCTTTTCCGTTCGTGCTGCTTAAATAATCGTCTTTACAGACAAATTTATTTTCGTCTATGATGTACAATTCCTCCCCCGTGGATAGTTGCTTGTTACACATCATGCATGTGAAGCAGTTCAGATGAAACACTTTGCTCCGTGCCCTCCGGACCAAGTCATTCGGCGAGATCCCCTGAGCACAACCTGCGCATTTTGTTCCAAAGCGCCTGCAAATGAACAGACCAAGAAAAAAGGTCACTATAACACGTTAACACATCAGCTAAAAAATCTAAAGCTCCAAACCAGACCAAATTAATGGAATAGCATCGTTTATATTTGAGTGTATATAAAAAGAGTGTTCGTAAATGTTTAATATTATCATCACTGTCATTTTATTGAATAATATTTAGCACAATTATTATTTGTTTTATTGTCATGGATTATGCACTAACGCAAATTAAAATAAAATGTAGGTATGTATTAGTACACATTTTTTTCTGTTGTAGGCCTAAATAAAATTATACTTATAATACTTATAATTTAGAATTATTTTGCATGTATTTTAATGTGCGTTAAAGCATAATTAATAATCCCCCGTAACAAAAGGACATGTATATTCTTCCAATACAAACACCACTGCAGTAAATACTCACCACTTAATTGTGACCAATAATGTGTATTGTGATTCTCTGTACAGATTGTTGATTCTGAGTCTGTGATTACATTGTCTGAGGGTTTCCATCTCAAAGTCGTTTATTATTCGAATCCACTTATCACATCTTAACTCAAACCACTGCAGACACATGGGCTGTGCAGACAGCCTGCCACTGGGCCGCGTTACACTTTCAACTACCCTGGCAAAGCATTGATCCCTGTGGCTTCCCTGGCTGCCATTCGTTGTAAACAAAGTGTGATTTCCTGCAAAACCCTTGCTGCGGACGAGTACACAGACTATTAGTGTATCTGCTCGTCATTTTGCATAACAGTTCGAATTAACAAGCATTTAATTAATGGGCGTCCTAATCAAAGAATCAAACAAGTCGGTCGTGTTGACAGTACTTAGGATCACACTTCATGTTAGTGTGAATTTAAGCCCTAAATTCTAATGAAATCATGCAAAATTGCATACATATATGCGATTTGTAAAGCTTTAACAGCATTTTGAACTTGTTTAAGTTTAAGAAAATTCTCTAAATTTAAGTAGCACTGTAAATATTTTTGAGTGTTTGAGAAATGGGTGATTTGAGGCATGTTGATGTTTTAAGCTACTTCTCAAATAAGTGAAACCTCTTTTGAAAATTAACTGTCATTTTGAAATTATATATAACCTATGAACGGTAAATTACACAAAATATTAAATAATATTTAATCTATTCATAGCTGCAAAACAACCCGTTATATCTGTATGTTGTCGATGTTTAAAAATATTGCCAACTTATTTTATTGTTCTTGTAGACAATTATACCCGTATCTCTGAAGCACATACTATGTACTATAAACTATTATATTTCCATCTATCACAGTAATAGATGCAGAGCAGAAAAAAAGTAATATTTATTAGTCGAATTCACACAAGGAGCTTACCTAAAGAAGTCGTTTTTGCAATACAGTTTTCCTTCTCGAGAGAAGCATTTCTCTGTTAGGTTACATTTGCACTCGCAGCATTGTACGCACTTGATGTGCCATGCTCTGTCCAGAACATTAAGGAGAAACCTGTCCAATATAGGCCTCTCGCAGCCCGCACAGTGGACCATTGTCTTTGGATGTGCTCCCACAGTTACTGCCGTGGTGTCCACAACCTGAGAGTCTGCTCCTGTTTTCTCTCTTTCCAAAGAGAGAAGGGAAAGTGTTGTAACGCTGAAGGATGCTCCAAGTCAGTCTTTGCGAACAGGTTCGAAAGGAAAAGATCAAGAAGTTTTAATTATATTCACCACTTCTGTGTATTTGGATGGACCTGTAGCGGTCCAAAATCAAGATGATAAAAGAGGATCTTCTCATGAGGTAGTGCTTCAGTTGTCAGTCATTATTTCTCATCCTCTTCCTTGCCAAATTTTGTGATGCATAAATGAAGCAAGCATAGAGAAATCTTTCAAAACACCAACTGCTCGTTGGCTACAAAGACAAGGACATCATTGCGGAAAAAGCACGTCGCCGTTGTCAAAAACAAGGTGAAGCATTGATGACGATGTGCATTAAAGTCTTTCATAAACAAACATCTAATGCAACCGGTCTTGGACGGAACTGGCACACGAGACATGCGAGCCCAGAGACACTAGAGTGCACTTTACCATGTCCACGTATCCACTGTGTACGTCCCTCTGAAAGATGCAATGGCCAAACGCTTTGAAAAGTGCGTCTCCCTCAGTAACGTGTGCTGTTTCCTCGGTAAGACAGAAGAGGCGAAAGATGCTAGTGTGAACAGAATGCGCGTGACATCTCGCTGCAGGACTGAATACGATCCCCCAACAGCCTCCGGTGTTCTGCATGTTCCTGAAAGCACAAGAGCCAGCCTTATTCACAGCCTCCTGACGTCACTCCGGGCCGAGGCCAATCAGCGGCTTTCCGTTCAAGTAACCATTAGCTATCCCCTCGCCGCTTTACCGGCACACTCCGCGCTATTTATAGGGAACAGAAGACACCAATTGTCAAAAATCCCAGAAACTGTCATATCTTAGTTAATGCGGAGAGTCAGAAAACAGAACTTGGTATTCGAAAGTCTTCCTAAATTTTATTTTTTATTTATCTCGTCATTTTCCAATATTCGTCCATTCTGGTGGATCCGCGGAACATTTGATAAGGTACATATCTGATAATTTACGAATTGTTTATACATAGGTAGATGTGTCAATAACCTACTTTAAGATATTCAGGACACGTCATGCTGTGAAAACTGTTGTGTAACTGTGTGTGGTTGCGTTTATTTCTTAAAAAGAAAAGGATGCTTACTCTGGAATATGCATTGCTACTTCTTTCTTTATTCATTTTATATCGAATAACAGCGCAAACATAATATGATTCACCTTTTTTATTGTATCTGACATGTAACTATCAAGACAACTTATAGAATGTTTCCTGAAACCTTCATGAAGTAGGCTATGCCATAAAATAATGACGTATTTTGCTGTAGAAGATCATACGTTCACTTGTCTATGGCGAGAACTTTAATGCGAAGAGCTCATTTCTTCGCTGACACTAAATCTAATTTATAGCCATTCTATTTCCTAGTACAGTAAGAAACAATAATGCAATTTTACGCAGCTTTAAAAACTAACTTTTAAAGCTATTCTTTATATTCATTTTGACAATTAGACAGTTTGTTTAACCTTTTAAACTACGTCATTCAATCAACGAAAAGACACTTACGAACTATAGGCTACATCCTCCACTGGTCCTTTGTTAAACGAGAGAACGTGAAAGACAAGAGGGCTCTAAACTTTACAGGATGTTAGATCACCTCAGCAGCCTCTAATGGTCCAAACACCTTATGGTGTTTTGTTAGATCTGTTAAGTCCGTTCTTCTGGTTTTAAGCAATATACATCGTGTTCTTCAAGTATATGTGGCTTATAGTTAGGCTACATTTCATTGCAAATAAAAAAATAGTGTAGGGCTATTGAATTTAGAACAATTTCAGATTGTATTGGTTTGTTTCCTTGTATAGATGGACAATAATTTCGTTAAATCTTTCAATCTCTATAACCCTTTATCTTATTTTTTAATGTTTTATAATAATAACAAATGTGTTCAGTGTGTAATATTATTGCAATATTTTCTGTACAAGAATTATTTACTAATATGAAATGTTTCGTTTTTGCTGTATGCACATTAACCTCATCTGAAATTTTCACAGCGAATATCTGTATCAATGTAATAATTCAATATCATTAAAGGACACGTACAAGATCCTAATCTCATTTCAAACCTCTTGAACCTTTGCCTTCATGTGTGACACTGACACCATTCACCACCATAAACTGACTCGGTCATTCCAACTTACACACACACACACACACACACACACACACACACACACGCCCCTCAACCTCACAATCTTAGCTATTTACATTCTGTCAGCGTATGTTGTGCAAACGTTCCAGTCTGGAATCTGGAATCAATACCACGCAACTTTGTGCATATCGGCCACGTCTCATGTAAAACGGCATAGTGGAGCTGGTCCACGCCATGGAAGCAAAGGGTCTTACACAACACACAGAAACAGCTGCCGATGAGCGTCTAGGGAGCGCTCCTCTTTGACTGTGGGACCCTTGGATGACATGTGTTGTTTCACGAAGAATAACAGATAAAAGATGAACACACTCCATCTTTTGCAGTCGCCTATGCGGCCACCACCCCTCCCCGTATCTCCTTTGAACTAGTCTTTTCTCCCAGTTTGGAGGGCATGCAAATCCACTGGATATTTCGACTGCAATAATGAGAGTGAGAGTTGAATATAGAGAGTATATTCAATATAGTATATTCAAGTATATAGAACGTAAACAAAAAAATCATTATACAATAATCTTTTAATATCGGTGCAACAAAAATTCCGTGGATATATTTTTCTTAACACCACCATTTCAGCTTATTTCGGCCATATTTAGTGTATATTATCACATTATTAGAAGATAAAACTTATTTTTATTACTGCACAATAAAAATAATTTTCTCACACTGATTATCATTATGGTATTATATGTTAACAGTTAAAAATCATTTGCAAATACTTTTACTCTTAACTCCATAAATGTAATTTTTGTAACTTTTTAATAACCTAAAAGTGACCTTCGTTCGTTTATCATGTATGAAAAATCTCATATGCAGGTTATATGAACAAAATCTGCTTCCCACTTTGGGTAGAACTTCTGAAACAATTAAACTTCTATATTTCATGTTTATTTTACGAGGGAAGTTTCATTAATATCTAGATAAATGATCATAATTACAAATGTATCCATTTCGTTAGCAGACTGATAATTTGACATGCTGACTCATCCATGATGGGAATAAAGCTTTCAATTAGTGGCATCGTCAGGTGGACTACTGACCGAATGGAAAAAACGGCGAGTCTGGAGATGGAGCAGTGCTAGAGGGAGCTATCGATCGAAAAATTCTCACCGCTGGGAGACCAAATGCCTGTCAAACTACACTCGCTGCATTACGCATGCTCTTAGCGCAGAAGCGTTTTCGAAAAAGAAACATAAAAAGCGAGCGAGTGAATCAAACCGTTCATGTTACCTTAGTGGTTTATAGATACGGTAAAAATTCTCAGAAATATATCATGACATAAATTGTGTTGCAGATCAAATCTCAGCCAAGTGCATATTGAAACGGTTCATTTGAAATTTGTTAAAAGGCAAAACGTCTGGAGTCTAGACAAACATTTCTGTTGTTCACGTCATGATTAATGCATTTGGGAAAATAAGTTCACAGCCTGTGATGTGACGCAGGTGATATGCAAAAAAATATATAAAAAATAAAAAATGAGTAATAATCCAATCTTTTGGAATTATCTAAAATTATCCATAATGTTAATTTGACTAATATATATTTTTTAAAACATTAGGACTTTTTTTCGTTTCGTTTGTTTGTGTGTTGATATAGGCTAGATGCTTCATTCCTAAAAGTCGTTCAATAATTCGTTTTAAAATTGGACTGCAGACAGAAAAAAACGTAAATGCAATTTGAAAATGTCATCTTAAAGCAAATTACTTGTTTTAATATTAAGAGAGTGAGTGTTTTAGTGTATTTTTTCGCATGTAGGCTAGTCATCCTATATAGCTACGATAGGCTACATGAACTGAGTTAGTGTGGGCAGAGCAGTGTGTGATCGCCGGCTGTACAGACACGCTGTGACTCCGGTAATAAAGTGAGAAATATTACCCCTTACTCGGGCTTTGATCAGCTGGTGCACCGGGACAGCCAGGAGCCCGAGTAAAGGGGGGCTCTGTGCCTCGGGCTCCTCTCCATATCGCTCTGCACCGTTGCCTGTTTGTTTACGCGTTTTATTCATGATATGTGGAATGCCTGTTAGCAACATGCTCTGTAGTATAGTAAAAAAAAAAAAAAAGCTGTCAGGGTAGTGCAGCTACAAAAGCAAGACATAGATGTGCTGATATTTACATTATGACATTATATTTTAAAATGATAGAAATATGATTGTATTTATAGTATATTATCTGTTATTTATTTATTTATTGAAATTTTTATTCCCCAAAATCAAAATGTTTATTTTTCATGCATGGGGGCGGGGGGGGTAAGAATTTAAATATGACTGCAATGAAGCATGTGTCTTGCTTTGCTTTCAAGAGAATGTCTTTATTTTCGCAGTGTGGACAATAGGCGTGTGGCGCTCCAGGACCGCGTTGTGTCAATCTTTTCGGCTCTGCGGTGCAGCGAGGTGATGTGCAGCGATCAAACCCGGACCCACAGCATGTCCAAACCGATTAGGGGTCAGGGACGACTGAAGCAAGACCTCTGCAATTATATTCCTTACAGCAGTCTCCAACCAAAAATATGAACTCTAAATCCCAGACTAACTCAACGAATCTAAACCTGTTGACTTATGGGTAAATAAAGAGTTCAGGAATAATTATCAGTCCATTAGTGTAACCACGTCAAATGAAACGCTCCTGTGCGCATACAAAGCGAACATAATCCAGTAGCTTCACTATTGACCAACAACATTTTTCTTGACTTTCCAACTCTGCCGAAGACTGGCAAGAGATATTCGATTGAGGTTATAGATCTCGAAATCCCATCACTGGTACAGCTGTTATTTCTCTTCTAAACCCGATAATCAAACACAGACACGGAGACCGCTTAGGCCTCGCATCCCAGACCAAGGATTAACAGTCTTTTATATTCAAATTTAACCCCAGCAAACAGGGGACGTCCCCCGGACGTTTCGAACCTCCGTTTAGGTCCGCAGTACGTCCGCTTTGTGACGTTCGGGGGCGGACGTTCGGAGGACGTCCGGATTTGGTCCGCTGTGTAACGTTTGCTGGCGGACGTTTTGAGGACGTCCACTTACGTCCGCATTTGGTCCTCTTTTAGACGTTCGCTGGCGGACGTTTTGAGGACGTCCGGTTTTGGTCCGCCGTGTAACGTTCGCTGGCGGACGTTTCGAGGACGTCCACTTACGTCCGGTTTTGGTCCGCTTTGTAACGTTCGCTGGCGGACGTTCGGAGGACATTCGTCGGAGCCAGTTTGCGAACGTCCATGTTTCGTCCCTCATCTGCCATTTCCATGACAACACTTGAAAAATCCAGTCGCCCATGCGTGGGCTTTTATCGTCAGACCTGACCAGTGTTGGGGAGTAACTAGTTACATGTAACTACGTAATTTAATTACAAAATAAATGTAACTGTAATCTGTTACAGTTACTGAGAAAAAAAAAAGTGTAATTAAATTACAGTTACTTATGAAAATGTTAATGATTACAAAGGGAGTTACATCTGAATATTTTCACACATATACATATTTAAAATATGAGACACCAATGTTTCAGGAGTTGAGGACACAGAATAGGACACATGCTTATTCGATAACTGTTTTATTTCCTATTTTGGTTTATGTATATGATTTTATTTGTAATTTTTTTTAAGATTAACTGTTTTTTTCCCCCAAGGTATGTTAGATGCCAGTGTTTCCTGTCATAGCTATGCAAAGAATTTATTTCAAAAACAGTATCATAGCTATTAAACTATATCTTATGATTTTAAATCTGTATTTAACCTCAGAGGCCATTTAGGGGACGTCCTGGGGACCTTTTTTTGTTAGCTGCAGACAACTAAATCAGAACAAGCATTTATTTATAAAATGGCTTCCACAAATTTGATTATTAATGAATCAGATACCTATATTTGGCACAATAAGTGTTACAATAACATAACATTTTGTTTACATTTGAGATGAAAAATTAGCTGAGTTAGGAAGGAAAGCAAGAATACACCACCACGATGCAATTTATTTTCCCCCAATGGAAAGCGATATGCTTATTATAGGCCTAATCAACATTTAAATTTATAATAACTTTATATTATCTTATACAAAAAGATAACCGTTCTTGATGCAGGTAAACATCAACAAAAAACATAAGAATATCTACGTCATTACCTCATTAGCGACAGCCAACCAACGAGCAGTGACAAGAAATTATTATTCCCCTCTGGGCACGAATGGAAACGAGCAGTCTTTCAGAGTGGTCGCTCTAGTTTAGATTAATGGTTCCCAGCGCTTATTCAGCAGTGTGGGTGAAAGGGCCAGGATCACTAATGATTATAATATAATGTGTGGTGATAACCACTCCCTTTGAGATATTATCGCGCAGTGGGCAATGCTCAGGGGACTGGCTGCGGGGCTGAAAATCAGCAGATAGCTACTAAACAGGAGCAGATTTCTACACTGAAGCTCCAAGAGCATGCACGAGTACAGTCCTGTCTGTTGCTGATATCAACAGCCAGGGGCCGAATTAAAGCATTATAAAGCATTATATTTTTATGCATTTGTTTTATTTTTTGTAAACCAAGAATGACTTTTTTTTACGACCCAACTCTCCTCAATATAAAAATAGCGCGAAGAGATGCAATACATCTCCGAGGAGCTTAAAGTTATATTTAAATATTTCTCAATTGAATAAAAATGATTACGGCTTTGGTTAAGATTTGATTAATGAAAGTGACCCCAGATAAACGCGTTTAATATGGTGTGCACGAGATGTGGATCATTTTGATGTGCTGGGGTACTTCGCCTTTAGCCTGCTAGAAAACGTAACAGATGCAAATAAAAGACAACGGCGGACATCCACATTTGCAATAATCAACATGCGTTAATAGCATTGATTAAGTACCCCTTTGCCTCTGATAAACTGTGAAAGCAAGAAGAAAGATCCGTTTAAACTACACACACTGGATTTAGCTAGTGATCTGAAGTGCTCAGTTTATCTACGAACGTTTTCACGTGACAGACGAATATGTTTTTAGGAAACGTGCAGTAGAGATGAAGAACATTAGTGCGACTAGCAGAACATATAACAAACCACGTAAAACACAAAGAATGCCTATAGCGTTTAAATTGACGAAAATGTAAACGGTGCTGGTCGATGTAGGCTAATCCAAGGTTAGAAACAAAAAATATGAACAGACTGGACACATCCCTTCTCATGGCAATCGACAGTTATGGATCAATAATAAAGCTGCCTGACTAACTTCACCAGAGTCTGCAGTTAACACAAGAAAAGGGGTGATCCTAAAGGACCACGGGAGACAAGGCCCCGGAAATCCCTCCTCATTCATCTTCATTGCCTTTGTGTGCACAAAGAGCAAGCCCTGCATAAGGTAAAGCCACCATCAAAGCCATGGCTTTATTTTATATCCTATAGATCAGGAGGGAGACAAAGCTTTATTTTCGCCAGGAGAGAGATATTTTACCTCCGCCGTACGGTTTTATGTTGGAGAGGTGTCAAACAGACGAAATGAATGGCTAATGCATAGGCAAAACGCTCTCACCCCAGCATTCCTCACGTCAGCAGGCGCTGTGGATTTAGGGCCGCTGAGAGCCGAGCGCACGCGACTTAGCACGAGCATATAAAGACGTGATGTTCTCGACTAGTCCAGATACATCTGCCTACAGTGCCATTTTAAACCTGTACGTCCAGTGATAGTTATAGTAATAGTTAAGGAGATTTATAAATGGATTCCTTGCCATACTCCAAATCTCCTCGCTGTTAGTCATTACCACCACAGCAATGCTGGTTTTAAATAGACATATAAGGTAGTAATTTATGGTTAGGACTTTAATATAAACAATAAGCATGCTTCTGAGTTTTGTTGAGGATGTTTGGTCGTATGAGGTTGTGAATAAATTACATCACACTGCTAATAATCTAATTTTGCACCAGCCTCTTATCCTACTTGGGATCCCCTCCAAATTATGCAGGGTTTTCAATTAGTTATATGGGCAACATTTTATTTTAATGGGACAGTTTATTTCAGGGAGTGGATTATCTGGATTGGCTGTAGCTATATCAGTCACAAACAGTGAGCTGGTAGTGTATCCGCCAACATTTCTGTGTCCATCAGGTATGAGTTCAAGACATATTTTGCTAATATTTTTAGCAAATGCCGACCTTCAAAAGGAGGAGCTTTCTGGATTTCTAGTCATGTTCTACTCATCTTGGCTCTGATACTGCAAAAAGCAAACTACTGTGTACTGATAAAGAGAATGATTGTTAGATGATGACATTGGGCTTTCAAAACCAACACTTTCAAAACCATTCCCATTTGAAAGGGACAAAAGTTGAAGTGAACGAACAAAACGCCTCACACAGAGGAAAAAAAAATACTGCATGCTGCTCTGAAAAGAAAATATTCTCATTTTCAGCAGACAACAAAAGCCAAGAAACTGGTTAGAATGCCGATTGCCAGACAAACCCATTTTTGCTGCTGGCCCTCCTGTTGTTCCAGGGCCATTAGTTGAATGAGGTGCTGCTCCACTGTACTCCAGCAGTTCCTCACTCTACGTTTGGCGAGATATCTCGGCTGCTTTACTCACAGACTACAGACTTTCATATTCCTCCTGCTGCGTCTGGAGAGCTGAAACGGAGGGTGGGCATGCAAATAGTTTTCTCTGTACAGTGAGCTCAGATGAGACCGTTACCTTGTTTGGAGCTGTTTTTCCTCTTGTGTGTTTGTGCCTGAGTGGGCCATCAGGTAGGCATGGCGGGAGGCAGGGCTGTAGGAACGGGGAGTGATGGGTTGAAAAGGTGAAGAGGTCATGACCTCTGGGTGTTTTATGAGAGTCTGAGGCTGATTTGTCTTCAGCGGAGCATGCTGTTGGCATCTTCACACCCTTGAGTTGCTGGCTGGCAAGGCAGGACAGGATAAAGGGGTTGCTGGCTGTAAATTAGCACACTGGCATAGTGACAGGCAGTCAGGGCCATGGGAATGGCACCCACCTTGACCTGTTTGCGGGTCTGCCGGGTCCACATGGCAGGGACCGCTGGAGCAGACCTTAGTTTGAAAATACCATCTAAAAGAGCACACACCCTTAAGGCATCCTAATCCCACTGTGACTGAACAGACTGCAATGTAACTCTCCCCATTGATGAAGCTGCAATTTCATCTATACGTAACATGATAAAAAGGCTACACATAAATTACAAATGACATATAAATTAATGCCCAAGTGTACATGTCAGTGCCCTAGTGTATACCAGGTAAAAAAAAAGCGAAATTTCAGTCTGACAGGAAAAATCAAGATTAATTTATTACACTTTTGAATATGAGAAAATTATATCTGCCTAGGTCAGCATTTCCCCATTCACCTTACAGATCTATGCATCAGACCCTCACAGTATATGATGTCTTATTGACTGCTCTTGTGGTGTGAAAGATCCCGGCTCTTTATGTATTCCCTGCTTTCTCCTCAGGGTGTGGGTGGGAATTAATACTCAAATGCTGCTGGAAGCCAGGCCCCCTTACAAATCATGTAATTCCTGTTACTGGAAGACAAACATGCCCTAGATCTAATCAGGCCTGCAGGAATCCCCTATCAGAGCATCACAGGTTCACTGTTTCTCCCGCTTCCTGACCGGCCTCACGAAATGCCGATTAGGCCGACCAGCAAGTGTATGCATTACACTGAACATAAATCTCACCTACACACTCCATTTCTAGATAACTATATATCTGTTAAAGATAGATAGACAGACGGTTGCAGAGTTTTTTAAGGGTGTTGCAAAAAAAGGGAGAGGCTCAATGAATCAAGCTCTATTTAATACAATGGGGCACATATCAACTGTGGTTACTTTTTAGTGCAATATATGCATTGCATGCTTAAAAAAAAAAGCATCTGTGTTGACTAGGTGTTCCTGTGGCTCAGTGGTAGAGCATTGCGTTAGCAGCACAAAAGGTTGTGGGTTCAACCAAAATAAGAGCGATCATACAACATGCATGTTATTTTTGATTTAGTACTGTCCTGAATAATATATTTTACATAAAAGATGTTTACATGTAGTCCACAAGACAAAATAATGGCTGAATTTATAAAAATGACCCGTTCAAAAGTTATGCTTCATAACCATATGCTTTATTCTTTTTTTTTCCCTTTCTTTTTTTTTTATGGTTGTTCATGAGTCTCTTGTTTGTCCTGAACAGTTAAACTGCCCTCTGTGTTTCAGAAAAATCCTCCACATACTACAAATTCTTTGGTTTTCCAGCATCTTTTGCATATTTGTACCCTATCCAGTTGTGACTATGATTTTGACATCCATCTTTTCTGAGATGTGTATATACACACACATATATAATGCCCAAGTGTACATGTCAGTGCCCTAGTGTATACCAGGTAAAAAAAAAGCGAAATTTCAGTCTGACAGGAAAAATCAAGATTAATTTATTACACTTTTGAATATGAGAAAATTATATCTGCCTAGGTCAGCATTTCCCCATTCACCTTACAGATCTATGCATCAGACCCTCACAGTATATGATGTCTTATTGACTGCTCTTGTGGTGTGAAAGATCCCGGCTCTTTATGTATTCCCTGCTTTCTCCTCAGGGTGTGGGTGGGAATTAATACTCAAATGCTGCTGGAAGCCAGGCCCCCTTACAAATCATGTAATTCCTGTTACTGGAAGACAAACATGCCCTAGATCTAATCAGGCCTGCAGGAATCCCCTATCAGAGCATCACAGGTTCACCTTCTCTCCTGCTTCCCAACCAAACTCACGAAATGCTGATTAGGCCGACCAGCAAGTGTATGCATTAGACTGAACATAAATCTCACCTACACACTCCATTTCTAGATAACTATATATCTGTTAAAGATAGATAGACAGACGGTTGCAGAGTTTTTTAAGGGTGTTGCAAAAAAAGGGAGAGGCTCAATGAATCAAGCTCTATTTAATACAATGGGGCACATATCAACTGTGGTTACTTTTTAGTGCAATATATGCATTGCATGCTTAAAAAAAAAAGCATCTGTGTTGACTAGGTGTTCCTGTGGCTCAGTGGTAGAGCATTGCGTTAGCAGCACAAAAGGTTGTGGGTTCAATTCCCAGGGAACACACATACTGGTAAAAAATGTATAGCCTGAATACACTGGATTTGGATAAAAGTGTCTGCTAAATGCACAAATAATTATGAAATTAATATTATTATAAATTATTGAATAAATAGTGCATGTTTAATCAAATACAGCTCAATATATTTAATACGATTTTAATCTTGAATATCTTTTGTATATCATCCAATATGCAAGGATTACATTTGAACTTAAATGATAGAAACTGTCTGTAAATATACTGGATTTCCTCTTTATTGTGTTCACTAGTATAAAAGTAGTGATTCCTAGACTACCAGGAATCCTGTTGCAGCCGGGCCGATTTTTAGGTGAAAAAATTAATAAATAAAAATAAAAATTCTGACAATTTTCAGTTAAATAATGAATGTTATGTAATGAAGTATGTTCATTACTATATTGATTACATGCTTTACTACTTTTTAAATTAATTTATTAATGAAATAATTATTAATTATTAAAATTAATTATTAATAATTATTATTTTGTATTATAGTAGTGACCAGCTGGAACCCTGCTGCAGTTGGCCAGATTTTTAGGGGAAATATAAATAAAATAAAAAAATTACAAAACATAAAAAAGGTAACAGAAAAAATGGATGGAAATTCATGCCAATGTTCAGTTAAGTAATGAATGTTATGTAATTATGTTCATACCTATATTGATAACATGTCATTTTAAAATTAATTTATAACCTTTTTAATTGTTTTGTTGTTTAGTAGTTTTTCAGAAAATAAATAAAATTTACTATTATAAATTTACTATTTCAGTAAATAAAAGAAAAAAATCAAACTGGATGAGAATTAATGACAATTTTCAATTAAATAATCAATGTTTTGTCATTAATTATGCTTATTACATACCTTAATGTTTTTTTTTAATTAATTTAATAAAAAATTATTTTATTGTTTGTATTATTTAATTTAATTATTATTTATAAAATCAACTTTTACATTTCTAAATAAACTTTTTAATTTGATGTTTAATCTGATTTCAAGAACTTGTAGCTGTCCTATGTTAGCAAGCACTTCAATGTTCTACTTTTGTTCATGCACAGGAACAGATAGAGGATTGGGTGTGGCATTCTGCACTGTCAGAGATTCCAGACCCGGGAAAGAACATCAAGATACACACTGAGAGATTGATTGATTGATTGCCAACAGAACGCCCTGGAACTAGCACAAGATAATGTAATTGAGCTAGCTTCACTGCGATGAGAGCCAGACAAATACCACTCTCCTGTAGCATCACACAGACAAAACCCTGCTTGATAGGATATTTATTTTCATTGGTCGTGTTCACAATGGGATGAAGTGGTCTTCCCGAGTCCCACAGGTGTGCTGTATGCTCCTTTCTGTTTGTCAGCCTAGAGAGAAGTCCCATGCTATTCACCTGAGCCCAATCCTCTGTGTAAAAGCTGATTGTGGTGGTGTTATCGACTTCTTCTTGTAATTCTCTGCTGAAAAAAAGGGAAGTGAAAAGTTTTATCTCTGCACAGCAGCAGTGGGGAGGGGTGAGAGTTCACTCTCTGTAAGCTTGAGACACTGAAAATATTAACGCCGGGACAGCTTTGCACACACAGAAAAGCCCCCATAGACCTTCACTGCTCTGAGTAAGAGACAGAGAGTAGAATTACCGTAGCACAAAAAAACATGTGAGCACCAGTCTGATATTGTACAGTTTTTCCAAGATTTTCCCCATTTAAACGGCTTATATACTTCTCCTTGGATCGTCCATGGATCAGCGACAGAAATGGATTTGACTGTAAATAAACAGTGTGAGCAGATTGACTTGCATGGTCTTAATGATTACCAGAGAGCTGGCAAAATATTACGGTAGAACTGAACAATGCAAAGAGAGAAATATATATGTGGAATTATGGTGCTGTGTGCACAGATTCTGTTACAGAGCAAAAACTGATGAAATTGTGTGTCCACATGCATTTAAGTTTCAATTTTAATTTCTTTGACTATGCAAATTTCAATAAATATAACATTTGTCACAAATAATTGATGTTAGTGTGTTTTTTCCCACTGTGTGTTTTGAAATCTCAAGTTGCTATTTGTAAATTAAAATACGATGTTGTTTTTTCAGTTGACAACACTACAAATTTGACAGCCAATCAGAATCCAACATGCTTTAAAGAGCTCAAACATTTAAAGCGGCAAATGACAGAACTGCAGCGTGTACTTATAATAAACAGAACATTATTGTGCGTTGTTGTGGATGTCAATATATAGTTATCGTTATAGTTATCTTTATAGTTATTGTTCTTGGTGTGAACTGGCCTTAAGGCTTTATATAATAAAAAGTTTTAAAATGAAAAATTATTCCTATGAATTCCTAGGCAAAATGAGTTACATCAAGCCACACTAGACACCAGTCCTGTGAATGACCCCTGCCAGTAGAACAGAGAATTCAATGGGAAAGGACATGAGGACAGTGTAAAGACATGGTGAGCTGTTTTATTTGCATGTGCGTAAGTTAAGTATTACAGTGGGACATTTTCCTCTCTTGTCCTTTGATTCTTGCTTTACCCCTTTGTTTTTTTTTTGCACATTTTCCAACAAGACACACCCCCTGATCCCCCCACCCTTGATACCCTTCCACCCTTTGTGCTCCTCTCCAAATACAGAACATCCCCAAAATAAGAAACAGCAAATCCGCTCCCTCTTAGCTGCAGACGTGTTTACCATCCCATAATACTGCTCCCAGATTTGTTCAGCCCTTTGGATTGCCTTTTCTGCTCATATTTCCCCTCCGCTCTTATCACTGAACAAAGCGGCTTCTTCCCCCCCATCGCAAAGCTCAGAAACCCCCGATTGTTACAATGGTAAGTATTGGAGGCGTTCTCCATTTCCACTGTAAAACCTGGAGACTAATGCAACACAACCACACTGCGCTGAGGGAGAAAAAAAAACTCCACACTCTCCAAAAACTGCAAACTCAGATTAGAGTCTGCTCTCGATGTCGATTTCAAAAGGCTTGCACACTTATTCAAGCCCAACGTGAAATAATCTGCATCTATTCAGATATAGAGAGGGTGTATGGAAGTTATTGATGTCAATTTTGCATGCTTATTGCTACCTTGGTTCTGCTGCTGGTATAATTGAACTGAAAAGAGGCATGAAAATGGCTTCCCTTGAGTCTTAATACCCAGGTTAAGAATTCAGTGTTTGGTTTTTGAAAATATGTAATTTTCCTAGGTAAATGGTATAGCTGGCTAAAAGAGCCCAGTCTAGAATACCCACTCACATTTATTTTGCCATAAAATAAGTTTTTTATGTGGAAGAGGTGGGATATTTTCATAATACACAGCTACATAACTGCTGCTCTGTATTATGTTCATTTAGCTATTGCTGCCTGTTTACACCGCATTAAAATCCTTAATGTATTTCACACACTATTTTCTCTTGTTGAATTAATAGCTGTCTAAAACCAACCCCTTTTTACACAATAATTTCGTATATTAACAAAAGCTCCAGATTATGAATTACCATAGACATGTCAAGAACTGAATTAATTAAAAACATTCACCCAAACATAGTTCACCCTAAAATGAAATTATGCTAAAAAATGGATTCACCCTCAGGCAATCCAAGATGTAGACAAGTTTCTTCATCAGAACAGATTTGGAGAAAATAGTATTACATCACTTGCACACCAATGGATCCTCTGCAGTGAATGGGCGTCGTCAGAATGTCCAAACATATGATAAAAACATCACAATAATCCACAAGTATTAGATTATGGATTGGTATTTTGGCCAGAAGTGACGGTTTAAAGTTAAAAACGCTTTAATGGTGGATTTGTTTCTTACAAACTCATAGTTTTTCATTTCACTAGACATTAATTGATGGATTATTGTGATGTTTCGTCAGCTGTTTGGACTCTCATTCTGACGGCACCCATTCGCTGCTTAGGATCCATTGGTGAGCAAGTGATGTAATGCTATATTTCTCCAAATTGGTTCCAATGAAGAAACAAACTCATTTACATTGTGGATGGCCTAAGGGTGAGTTAATTTTCAAAAAAAAATTTGGGGGGTGAATTCATTCTTTTAATAACAATATTTCAAATAACACCACCTCGCATGACATGCATATAAATGCAGTCTGCTTAGAAGTGTCAGATGGCTAAGCTTGATATCCTGGCCATAGACCTGCCAAATTGCCCAACAGAGCTTGTATATGTGTGTGTTCAACAGAGTTTGTGTGTGTGTCTGTGATGAGATACTCACACACACACACACACACACACACACACACACACACACACAAAACTGCATGGGAATCGCGCAGGCTACACACTGTTTGTTTTGGACTCAATAGCATCTCATTTACACGTGTTAATTGCAGTTAATTGGTTCTAATTGAATGAACAGGAAACCCTCTGGGACCATTCATACCTTTAATTTGAGGTAAATATCATTAATTAACATATGTTAATTGGAGCCAATTAACAATGATTAAGAGATGCCAGCCACGAGAAAAAGTACAACTATCAAAATTCAATTGAGTCAGATACGTGCTTCAGGACAAGATGCCATGCGGACAAAACGGCATCTGGACCAGTGCTGTTTGGGTGGCTTTGGGTGACGAATGGGGACGCTCAGACTGGCATGGATACGCGTTGTCTAGTGCCGCCCCTGCCCTGTGGCACATCTGCGCAGGAAGTGCTCCCATGGACAGAGGGCATCTGTAGGCCCATGAGGGGCCAGCGTGTGCTGCACTGCCGGAGCGCAAGAGATTAGAGGAGCTGCTGCTGAGTCCGGCAGATAGGGAGGGGACGGAGACTGAAAGAGAGAGAGAGAGAGAGATGGAGCTGTGAGCCACTGTAAGTATGGAGTTGGAATGCATATAGGATGTTAAAATAGAAGAAAATATTTTTTTGGAAAGCTTAGTACAAAGGCTGAGCTACGAGAGAGCAATGTGCGTCAATACTGATGCAAGTATCAGACATTTGCAACCCTGAAAATAGTCAAGTCCAGTCACCTTTATTTATATAGTGCTTTATACACTACAGTGTCACAGCTTGGTGTGGCCAAGGAGGGATGAGGCCAGGATCTATTCGTAAGTGGTATATTTATTAAAGGGATAGTTCACCCAAATTTAAAATTCTGTCATCATTTACTCACCCTCAAGTTGTACCAAACCTGTATGAGTTTCCTTCAGCTGTTGAACACAAAAGTAGATATTTTGAAGAATGTTGGTAGCCGAACAGTTGACGGTAGCCATTGACTTCTATAGTATGGTGAAAAATACTATGGAAGTTAATGGCTACTTTCAACTGTTCGGCTAACAAAATTCTTAAAAATATATTCTTTTGTGTTCAACAGCAGAAAGAAACTCATACTGGTTTGGAAAAAGTGGAGGGTGAGTAAATGATGACAGAATTTTCCTTTTTGGGTGAACTATCCCTAAATTGAAAGAAGAAAAGGAGAACAGCTTTACAAACTTTACAAATAACAACGGAATGGACAAACAACACTGAAACAGAGGGCTATAAATACACAGACTAAATGATGAACTAAACAAGGAACAGGTGAACATCACGAATAACCAAGGGAACAGATTAACAGGAAGAATACCCAGAAAGAGAGAAAATTCAAGCTAAAAGTCCATGAAAATCTTCAAAATAATAGTCCTAAATTCAACGGAACACAGAAAACAAAATACTTGTGACATACATATTGTTATAGAGCAGCTTCAAAGTTATAAACAGGTAAGTAACAGAAACAACCTCAAATATGAGACTAAGTCAAATTCTGCTGTAAAGTAGGTCTAAAAAAGACAATCCGGTCACTATTCAGCTCAAGTCAGTTAAGTGTTGAGTCAGTTCAGTTCAAATATCTAAACGATGCCTGAAGTAGCTTATTCTGGTGCTTTATACTGAATGTTTGAGTTAATATGGACATATGGACAGGCAGACTGTTGGAGGGTTTTAATACGTCAGTGATTTGGCTGGCAAGGGCAGGTGATTCCCAGTCGGGCGAGAGATCGAGCAAGAAGAGGCGCTTGTCCTGCTGGGCCGGTAACCTGTGTCAGAGACCTGGAGTCCTGAGCTGACATTGACACAAACACATGAAAACAGGTGCCTGGTAGGTGTCTGGGCACACACTGGCATCAGCAACACTCTCCATTCCTTTCTCCTTCAGTGTCTAAAGTGTTGGGCACATGACAAACAACTACACGCGACGTACAGTGTCATCTTCTGAATAACTTTGCCTTTTGACAAGCACACTTGCCTCAAGAAGACAGAGAGATGCACAGACAGACAGCAACGCGGTGTTCGTGCTCACACAGCGGCGCGTGCGCTAGCAGCCTTGAGCGCTGAGGCATGGTGGCAGAGGCCGACGGTGCCCAGTAGGGAAAGGT
>NW_015539870.1:1418936-1428632 GCF_001515605.1 Sinocyclocheilus anshuiensis
TATGTCATCAATTTTAGTATTTATAATATATATATATATATATATATATATATATATATATACACACATATATAACAAAATTTGTATATAAATATTAAACGCATGTATATAAACTTCACAGAACATGAACATTTGAGATTCTATTATTAATCTATTGCACTATATTATTATTCTATTATTTTTTTACAAAATGTATTTTTTTCTTATAGCTGTCAAAGTTAAAATATAAATAATTGGCACAGCAATAGCACAGTCCACTCAGGCAAGGAGAGCTGGGGCTTAGCCCGGCCCACACGCTGCGCCACCCAGGTAACACCAAGACATCCAGCCAGCCACCCACCAGCCCCTCAGCCTCCCCGCATACCCTGGGGCAACATCTTACATACCAGCCTGCCTGAATCACCGAGCCTGCTAATCATCTTAGCCCCAGACACACACAAAGCCTTCTGTGTGGAACTAGATGTGCCTGTAATGGGAAATAATACGTTAATATTCCCTTTTTATAATATATATATATATATATATATATATATATATATATACACACATATATAACAAAATTTGTATATAAATATTAAACGCATGTATATAAACTTCACAGAACATGAACATTTGAGATTCTATTATTAATCTATTGCACTATATTATTATTCTATTATTTTTTTACAAAATGTATTTTTTTCTTATAGCTGTCAAAGTTAAAATATAAATAAAAATAAAAACATTTTAGTATAGTTTTTTAAAAGTTTTTAAAAAATCTAACATTAATAACTTAAATATATAAATATAAACAAATATAAATATAAGCTTCATAATAAAAAGTATGACCGTAATATATATTTATTATAATATTAAGATGGATGGATGGATACCATATCTAGCCTTGCGTCTTCACACACTGTCAACTACACTGTGTATCTGTAGCAATATAAGTAATTTATGGAGGTTTTATGGTAAAAGTGTAAACTTAATATGTGTGTGTGTGCAGTGTTCATCATATAGAGTTGAACCAGTGCTCTGTGCTCCCTTCACTGCTGACTTTACAGACAACTGCTGAGGTCTAATAAATCCATCAAAAGCCGTCCGCCTGTCATCTCAGCCCTGCTTTTACTTTAAAGGCTGGACAGGAGGGCAGAAGTCCCAAAACAAAGGCTATGGGAGACAGAGGGGGTGGGAGGGGGTGCAAACCCTCCTGTAGTCACACATCATGAATATTTAACAGAACTTGTTGGAGTGAGCAGAAAATGCTAGGGTGGGTGAGCTTAGGGACTATGTCTGCTTGCGTTTGGCATTGGGGCTGTGTTCAGCGCACCCTTGTTTGGAGTGTGCGGCGGGGTTTGGGGTTTGTTTGCGAGATTTGGGTTGGGTGGGCAGCATCAAAGGATCATCAAGGGACAGCAATTCCCATGGCAACAGTTTGTCAGGTAGGGGGTTAGGGGTTCAGCTGCCCCTGCAAGTCCCTCGAGATTGAGAGAGAGAGAGACGGAGAGAGCGAAGAGAGCGGGAAGCATTTTGTCTCAGCATACTTGACAAAACAAAGACAACTCACTCCTCTGGTTTCATGCCACATTTTTTATTCATAAACAAGCTGCTGGCTGTAAAGACATGATAAAGCGGCGCGGGGCCTCTGCTGAGATGGCCACCCATTTGAATGCAAAGCCTCAGCTGCACAAAATCCTCCCAAGCCCCATTATTCTCTGGATTTCGCCTCTAGTTTCGTCAGCTGCTAAGCTGGCCATGGATCGGGACTGGAGATATGTCATCAAAATGGTCTCATTCAGCTACCAATGGCCATTAGCATAAAAATTAAAGAATTATAAAACAAGCTTGAATGAATAAAATGAATAAAAATCTCCACCCGCCTTGACTCCAATCATTTCGCCTCCTTTCTCATCCCACAAAGTGGGGGATTGCTGCATTCTTCCATTATTGGATTAATTGGCTTTATTTGCTGTAAACATGTGTTTACTGCTAACGTGCAGACAGTAGTAGAGGCAATGAATTGTGTGTGGCACTTGAGACTAATATTTTTAGATTTCAAGCTTAGATTTCTGCAGCACTAAGTGGAATTGAAAAAATAATCACATAAATAATAATAATAAAAAAAGAATAAATGAATAAAATAATAGTTTACTGAAATCTGTCTTCTAAATGGATAATCAGAGCAAAATGTACTATTGGTACAGTCAATTTTGCTGATCGGGAACAAAATGAAATGTTTTGATAGCACCACAGGATCACAGTATTACACTTTTTAGAGAAATCAGTCTCCAAAATATTTACTTAAAGTTGTCTGTGCATATTAAGGTGGGGCAGGAAGAAGAAAAAGAAATGACATTGAAAAAAATAACTTCACCTTTGAAAGGAAATTGATTGAAAATTGATTTGTCTGTCCTGCATGCAGCTTAATTTTAAGCAGGTCACCCAAACCTCTCCCCTTACCAGTGATTATGGATGTTAACACAGGGGTTTTCAAATGGGGGTAAAATGAAATTTAACCAAAAAAATTGGAGAGAATTGTTTTTACAAAATGTATGTAATTTTTTAGAGCTGTTGAACTACAAATGTTAATTATTTTAATATTTTAAACTTAAATATTTTAAAAGTTTATACATCTAACATTAATAGTAGAAATGTGAAGAAAAAAATATAAAAATAATAAAAAATTTCCAGGTAATATTTAAATTATTTGCTTTAGTATACTGACAACAAGGAGATCATATTTGCGGGTCTTGGGCATCAAAAACTCTTTCGTTAACACACACAAACAAGTTTTGTTTCATATTGTCAGTGCATGTTGCATGATACATGTCTGTCTTTTGAAGAGTTTTTCTCCTCCCTTCCCAGCATCACACTTATTATTTATTTAGTCTGTTGTTTGTGTCAGACTCGTCTTGCCTCTATTTGAAAGGTATTTATTTTGTCAATGACTTGAGTGTTTACCCAGCTGGCGCCGGCGTGCCAAGGTTGTGCCAGCACAGTGCCTGGGGTATAGGCTTTAGGGTTTGGGTGGAGGGGCGAGGGGATGCGATGGAACCGGAGGGTGGAGGCAGGGGGTGTTCGGGGTGACGTGGCAGCATGCCCGATCCTCCGCATCCCCTGTCTAGCAGAGTGTGGGCTTGCAGACCTGTGAGAGCCTATCAATGCCAGTCCAAACGCCGGCAAAGAAGAGAGGCTTAGCTGTAATCCGTATTGACTGCCTTGTGCTTTGTCTGCCAATTTATATAATGGATTTGTCCCACTCAATGATGTGCTTCTGTCAAGTTCTCCCACATTAATCCATAACATTATTAGTTTTCAGTACAGCCCTAATTATTCCAGCTCTGACCTAAATGGTAATAGAATGAATGAAAAGAATTCAAACAAACAAACATGTATAGGCAAACATGACATGGTAACAATGGGGTTAATTCTATAGACGTAATTGTCAAATCATTGGTTTTGTCTTTGCAAAACAAGTGTGAAATGAAACATCAGACACACAGAGCTGTAGTATGTAGGGAAAAGGAGGAGATCCTATTTAACTTAGGATGGCACTGGCAGAGGAACGTGTGGCACCCTGCTGCTAAATCTGTAGATTACAGTGAACTTCCCTCTGGCAGTGCACTGGTAGTCTACCTGAGCCAGAACCTGAGGGGAGACAAGCAGGGAATAATTTAAGGATGCGACGCAGCTCCAGGAAAACTTTATCAGCCCAGTTTGTCAGGACAGGACAGGGGGCAGTTCAGCTTAGCCCTGGGCAAGCATGAGCGCCCTTGCTTAGTGTAGTAATACCTCTCAAAGACCCCTGTGTCATGACTTTAGGCAGTTTTGTAAGCCCATACAGTAAGTCCAAAGAACATTTTGAGGTGAACAAACATTGTGCTCTCAGTGCCCCTTTCACAAATGCAGATTATCCCAAAAATATTTTTTTTAGTTACTTACCCTTGTTTTGTTGCAAACCTGTATGACGTTCAAAAGAAGATACTGAAAAGATATTGACACTGTTTTTGTCCAGTTTTTGGACAGTGGGGTTCAAGACAACATTGGATCCCACTGACTTAATATAAATAAATAAATAAATAAATAAATAGATGCCGTTAAGATTTTTTTACATGAAGTACAAGATGTTGTTTTAAAAAACCTATTTTACTTTTTTACTTTTGTAATAATTGAGTGATAAATAAATGAATAAGTAAATAGGTCAATAAATAAACAAATAAATAAATAACATCAATAATAATAATTAAAATAATGTTTTATCATTATTATTATTATTGTTGTTGTTGTTTTGTAGTCAATTTATTTTAGTTGTTGTTTTAATAAAAGTCACAACCAACAATTTAAGCTTCAGTAATAGTACAATATATTAATATTGTGAACAATGTGAAACTGTTTACTTATGTTTACTTTTAGGTAAAAATCTTTTGATCTGAGTAACACTTTTGCAGATAAGTGTAAACAATAATCCTGGTATTGCAGCATCACAATAAAGTGGACAACAGTGTAATGTATTAATAGACAAACTTGCAGTGGGCTACACAGCACTGCAAATTACATTCAATGCGAATATACATTCAGTCTTATGTGAGAACTTTTATACCTGTGATTAAGTCTCACACCTGTACTGAAGTTGCTTGAAGCTTGGCGCAATAGTCAGGTATGCATACAAGCACTCACACTCTCTCTCTCTCTTTCTTTCTCTCTCTCTCTCTCTCTCTCTCTCTCTCACACACACACACACACACACACCCACACACTCGCTCACTCACTCCCCCATCCACATCAATTTGTTGTGCCGTGTGTTGTTTTTGCCCCCTTTGCCCGCGTCCCCTCTCCTGGGCCAACGCTCACATCAATGGCGAGTTGATAACGCCACTGGAGGAACCCTGTTTGGAATTTAGATTAATGTGTGACTAGCAGCCAGATGGAACGATAAGAATAAAGGAAAATAAGCTAGGAGAGCACTTGAACGGGAACAAAACAACAGAAAAAAGCAAAGAGCCACAAAACAATTTCTCTCTCTGTTTCAGTGTAGGCACACTGTGGACAGAGTGAGATGGGTTTGAGGTCATAAGTGAGCACTGAATGAGGGACAGCAGGTGTGTATTTGTGTGTTTGTGTGTGTAGGTGATCACACCCCTCACGGCTTATCAGATAACAGCACACCTTTAATGGGCCGGTGTGTAAGAGAGAGATGGCAAACAACCACTTTTGTCTTATCTGCCAGCGAGGAAAGCTAACAGACATCCCAGCGGTTCTAGTCGTACCGCAGCCCAGTTCAGCTCTGCTTCAAAACCAGGCCCCCCTGATCCATAATAACCTCCTCTGCCCGAGCACAGCCCAAATCCCATTTCAGCATCACCGGAGGCGGATAGCTGCTTCTGGCTCTCCCACTGCCATTATCACTGAGCAGCACGCCTCCCAGGTGAGTGGCAGCACAGGGACTAGCTGGAGGAAGACGAGATAGGAAGGAGGAGAGAAAGAGAAAAAAAGGAAAATGATTGGAAACTCTGCCACATGTAGCAAACATACAAAGGAAGTAGAGCAATCAATTAATAAGAGAGTGAGAGGATAGCAAGGGTGCAACAGGCTGATGTGTTAAAGATATACTGAGACAGAGATGCACTTTTAGCAGGTCAGTATGGACTCTGTCACCCATTTTCCACCTAAAATAAGGCTTGAGCTGAAGCTGGTGCGTCACCAGTGGATCTGCAAACCTTTATTAGAACAGGCCCACATTTTCACTGACTTCATAGACAAAAAAAATTTTAAATTAAGCAACAGAATATATTACTACATAACATAGTGCATCACCAAATATAAGCTTTTATCTTTAATACAAATGCATCTTAATATGTTGTGCAGTATTGCTTCTCAGTGAAATTTGTCTTAAGTTTTGTTTTCTTTTTTAGATATTTGAACTGTAAAATTAATAAAAATAATGGATACAAATAGAATTTTCTACAATGTAATATTGAAAGTAACTTTATTTAGTGTCTATTTTGAATCGCTGTTTTCATCCCAAGCTATCTTTGATGTAACATTGGTTGAATATAACAAATATAACAAATAAAATAAAATAAATAGTAATCAATCATTTTTACAAATAAAATACATTCAGTCAACAATGACACTGTTACTGAACTGAATTTGAATCAACATTCAACTGATTCAAGCTGAATAATAACATTATTGTCTTTTTAGAGCTTCTTTACAGTAGAATTTGAATTTGTCTTATATTTTAAGAAGTTTGAATCATTGATTCTGTTATTTTCCTGTTTATTACTGTGAAGCTGCTTTGAAACTATCTGTATTGTATACAACTATATAAATGAAGGTGACTTCAGATGTAGAGGGAAAATAAAGTGGCTGTAGCAACGGGACAAAAATACAAACATGTTTGTCAGGTGAATGTGTGTCATATATGTTTGAAATATAGATTCACTGCATATTAAGGGACCAATCTACTTGATAACATCTAGTTTTGTATGTTGATGTGGTGTTGTTTCAAAAATTGCACTTGGTGAAGACAACCTAAATTTCCCAAATTTATGTTACAGTGCATCACAATCTCAAAAAGTAGTAATTTTTAAGAACTAAAAAAAAAACCTGTAAGAAATATGAGTAATATAAGTACATAAACATATAACCTACACCTCTGTAAAAAAAATTAAAATTAAAAAATTAAAGTTTTAAATAAACTAAAAATGATTAGTGTTTTACAAAAAATTTAAAAAAAATGAAAACTTTCAGTCTTTCTACTTCAAAATCAGTATATCCAAGTCCGATCCCTTTCCCAACCGTGATTTTAAAATGCTATAAAATCTGTAAATTTTTGTGCTGTATCATATGATTTCACAAACCTACTGTATATTAATTATTATAAAGCTCCAGACCCTTTTTTTCTTTGGTGAACATGATTGGGCATCGGCTCCAGTACCATTTTAGTGGAAGAGGGGTATTTCTGAGTTATGGGCCACTACAGACCGGGTCTCCTCCCTCCACCTGTGTCCCAGCCCTCCCCTTTCTCTGTCCCATAGGGCAAGAGGGTGCTGTTAGGGGTATGTGCAGGATGGGGCGGAGGGAATGGGGGGGTTGTTGTCAGGGAGGCTGATCAGTGGGAGTCAAGGTGCAGCGGAGCAGATAGCTGAGGTCTATGCATACTAAACGGCCTGGCAAGGGGGGGCCTGCTGCTCCCGGCTCACCCTTATCACACCTCTCGGCTCACTTTATCAGATTAGAGCCCCCGGCAGTCAAGACGAGAAGAGAGAGAGAGAGAGAGAGAGAGAGAGAGAAAGTGGGTTTGGAGGGTGATGGGGGGGTTGGAGGAAAGTCAAAGAAAAGAAACAAGGAGAAGAAGAGACAGGGAGCGAGAAAGAACAGGGAAGAGAGACACACTCTGTTTCAGCGCGAGTACAGTTCAGATGTGTTACATGACCAGCAACACACTTCACTGCTCTGATTGTCTAGCAATCAGACGTTCGCCTCATGCTGTTACTGAATTACTGTTACCAGTTAAAACGAAGGAGGTGTCATCTGTGCCACCGCATTTCCATTTGTCTTTTCTTCCCAAAATAAGGATTGGAATCTGTCGGCTAATCATTTACATTACTCCGTCCTCAGCCATCTAAACATATGGGTGTATGTTTGCTAATCACAGCTTCAAAATAATCTACACAGATTAGTCTCATAACCTAATTAGGCATCATATCAGTTCTACACTTATGCCAAGTTCCTTCTGTGTTTAGCTCACTTATTGAAAGATGCTACATCCCATTTTTGCGTATAATCTAATACTAAACCCTCACTTTAGAGCTGCCGACTGGTACTGCCGTATGTTGTGTACATACGCCTACAGATTCATCACGAACCATTTGATGTACTTAAAGAGATTTACATCCTTGGCTCTTCACCGACTCATTATCATATGTGTTTGTTTTGGTGTCAAACGGCGACTGTTGTGTGATTGTTCTGCTTATGGGGTTGCAAAGAGAACAGCACAATAACTGTAGATTGTTTCTCATTTATACTTGTCTCGTTTTGTGAAATGTGTGAATGATCCCATGGAGCTTGTCAGACTACGTGTGTCTTTGTGATCTTGGCTATGTTTGCTAACAGAAGTGTATACTCACCAGTGTCCTAGATCGGTCATGCCCTGAAGTGTGTGCCCTCTGCCACTCCATCTGCCCTTTGAGAGCAGCGCAGTGCTTCGTATCACCCTGACACCCAGAGGCCACAGCGAGGCCGCAATGAAACTGAGTTATATAGCATGAGGTAAAAATCTATCTATCTACTGAATTCTGAACGTCAGCCAGACATGAGCTTTGGGTAGCAAGATTATGAATAATGATTTTGGTTAGCCAAAATGTGTTTGCTGTTTTAAGAAGGTCTTCCGGGCTGGCCAAGCTGGTCTTCAGATATTCTAGCTGGTTTCCTAATCTCACCAGCTGCCCAAAAACACTCTAAAACCAGCCAGCTGCCCAGTCTAGGAAACCAGAGAACCAGCTTAGGCTGGTTGAAGCTATATTTTTTTTTCAGCAGGGGAGTTTTATGGTTTAATTTTAAGAAACTGATGTGGGTATTCATATACTTTTTTATAAGTACAAATAAGTACAATTATTTGAACAAATCTATACTGGTACCAACACACAAAAAAATAAAAATAAACAACATATAGGTTTAGTATAACAATTAAATTCTCATATTCGGGTGAAGCATTTCTTTAATGGATGCTCACAGATTTTACCTTTTGGGCACGTTGTACTTTGTTTTCCTCAACCTTGACATTTATAACCATGAATGAGGGAGTGAAACACTGAATGAGTCTCAGACAGGGCATCTGCTGGATGCAGATGTTCTACAGAGGAAGTCACTTCTCACGTCCTGCATTTTCAGTATGTTACACCTGCAGGAGCTGAATCCACCACGCTACAACACAGAGCGGCGCTGTGGGCAGCCAAGGCCACAGAGCAGGAGAAAGGAAGAGAGAGAGTGCATGTTGCAAGCTCCAGGCTGCAGAAGGAGAGCAGACCCGAGGGAACAGCCCTACGCCTGCAGCCCCATGATGATGATTGATGCAGGCAGGACACACACGCCCCAGCCGCTCAGCAAAATTAAAAGCCTATTTTGTAAAGTTGTAAAGGAGCAGAATGGCACAGGGCTAAGGCAGCCCCCCCAGCCCTCCTCCCTCCTCCCTCCTCTCACCGCCGGGGTCCCGTTTAGTGTCTTTAGTATCATCTACTCCTCAGGGAGCAGGCAGAGGGACTGTTACACGCCTTTCATTCAAGCACATGAATGCGCACAAACAGACACATGCACTCAACCTCCTGCATATGCCCTCAAGACTGGAGCGTGTCTGCTTGATGAATGTTTCCAAGCACATGAATGCACACAAACAGACACACGCACTCAACCTCCTGTATACGCCCTCAAGACTGGAACGTGTCTGCTTGATGAATGTTTCCATGTGTGTGCATGTGTCTCCAGCTGCCTCACAGGTCATAGAGATACAGCATCACATGAAAATACATAAGATACTAAAATTTTATCGGCACAATTCAGACTGGCTGCCTTTGTCATGTTTGAATTATTTCCCTAAAATCCATAGTTAATATATGTGTATTTATAATAAAATTATAAATATAAATGTATACATAAGTATGTTGCATTTGTTTAGACCTGATGTACATTTGATATATATGCATGTATGTACAT